>NW_026099573.1:1417103-1447323 GCF_025091365.1 Daktulosphaira vitifoliae
AAAAGATCACAAATCGTATCTAGTCGAAGACATTACCCTTAAAAATTGAAAAAAATTCCCTCGTTCCCCGTAAAAGGGGGAAACCTCCAAAAAAATTACAAATTTAAAAATCGCTAATTTTCGAAATTTTTTCAATTTTTTTTACTTAAAAGTGCCATAACTTTTTCAAAAATAAACATATCAATATAATTCTTATTTATATAGATGCAATATATCATTACCTTTCGTTTGGTATATTTTTTTCATAAATTTAGCCCTTAATCTGCCCACAAGGGGGGATTTAAAATGACAACTTTTTCACAAAAAATTAATTTTTTTAACTTAAATTTTGAAAATGTTCCGGAAGGTCTGACACTTTTATATATATCTTAAATTAAAGCTAATGTAATATACTTTATCATGGAAAAAAAAAATTTCGGACTTTATTTTATCTTCAAGGTGAAAATGGCTACCAAATGCTATTATTGTGTGAAAATTCTCAATTTTATTTTTTACATTTTTAACATTATAATGCTATAACTTATTGAAAAGTGTATTGATCAATATAATTTTTTTATGGGAAATACTATTTTCTAATAATCTCTTTTTTATTCGACATACTTTGTCTTAATCAGGATATTAATAAGGAACTAGCAGTTTATGAAGCTTTTGGAATAATCCACCAATTTTTTAAAATTAAACACTATCTAAAGATTTACTTCGAAGCGTTTTTTTTTGATAGTGATTTTAATCACTGTCAGATATCATTATACTTGATCCAACTGTGCCGCGACCCCCCTGTTCTGGGTTTTTATCCATTGTATATACAAAATATAATTAAATAGCAAACTTGTATATTACTTTAATCGAAAACTGAAAATACACGAACGAGAGTACCTAAGCGTCACACTACACAGATAGGACAAAAACAATAAAATGAAGGACAGAATTGAAAATTATAAAAGCGATAAGAGTTATAAAATGTATTTTTAATATAGTTGACACAAAGGAGCAGCTCATAGAAAAAATCAAAACAACAAATCTTTGATAAAAAACTAATGAAACGAAACTAATACCAAATCTTTTTTTTCTTTTCAATATCTTATAAAAACCTTCATTAAACTTACACAAGCTGGGTTTGATGGTATATTGTATATAAATTTGTAAAATATTACTAATATTTTATTTTAAATGCATAAATAGTTGTATTTAAGTAGTAAATTAGGTACTTAATTAAAATTAAAGAAAATAATAATTAAACGATTAAAAATTAAATATAACATCTTATGCATATTTCTTTGCTTATACCTATTTGAATAATTTGGTTATAAGTTATAAATGTATTTAATGTAATCGAAAAATACTCAAAATCATTAAAAATAATCGATTATTTTTATTAAACGTATAAACGATACTAATTTCGAGTAAAATTTCAAGATTCTCTCCATAGACAAGTATACTCAATCGATTATTTCGATTACTAATAATTCGGAATATACCTATCACTAATTTAAAATATATGAATGGATACGATTAGCAGTTTTAAAATTGGTGATATACGTTTTTTAAGTAATTAAAAAACCAAGAGATTGCGCTAGTTTTCCATCACTGTAAGAAGTTAACGGTTGGCCAAATAGACAGTTACTGTAGGTCGTAGTTACACAATCCAAAACAAGTAAGAACTACTCAAGTACTCTTTAGTCACTACTGTAATCATTTTGGAATCAACTGTATTTCGTACCGACGAAACGATAGTGTAACGACCAAGTGTAATCAGTCCTACTCGTTCCACCAATGTACTCCTTATTTTGTACCGACGCATCACTAGTTTATATCCTTTTTGTAACTGATTAGGAATTGCTAACTTCACAGTCTTCTTTTCCATCGAAGAGAAGATTTTGAAAAAAAACGGTGCTATTTATTTAACATGTATTTTTCCTATTTTCAACTTCATTCTTAACATTTTGTACTTCGAAAACATGTTTATCGCTAAAGTTTACTAAATTTCCCCCTTCTACGGAATTTCTATAACAAGACCGGATCACACATTCATCGTTTCCGCCGACCTTGTTGTGTTCGGTACATTTTATTTTAATTTGTGATCGATATAAAATCAAATAATTAATTGAAATTAAATGTTTTACCCATCCCTAGCCGTTTTCGTCTAAAAACACGATGAATATGAACAAATTGTGTAATCAGCTCTTTTTTTTAATGTTGACTGGATGGATGATAACCGTTGTTTCTAATTAATATTGTTTCATTAACAACAATAATACCTAAATCAAAATATAAACATTTTTTGTAGGTGGAAAAAACTGCTTCTTGTTATTAAGTCAAAAATTAATACATGTTATGTGATATATTGGATGCATTGCACGTATTTCAGTTGCGAATTATTTAGTGTACAGGTTACGATAGAACTCATCACAAGACTTTAAAATACACGTTGATCAATTACTATCTATATTTTTATTTTACAAAATCACACGTATTAAGAATGTCAGAAAGAGTTATGATGTGTTAATAATTCAAAATAATATTTCCTATTTGCACTTATGGCTATGATAGTCATGGTGTTTTTAATTATATTTGTGAAAAAAATGTTCTAAAAACTCAACAAATTCTTTATTTAAGTCCATAATATAAATTATTATTTATTTGACATTAAATTAACTTACTTACATAAGTTATACTAACTTTAAATTTTCTAAATTACAGCAAATAACAATCCATTAAAAATTAAAAAAAAAATTTAATTTATATTATAAGAAAATAACGTGCAAGGGCGTCCGCAAAAATTTATCATAGAGGGAGCAAAATAATTTTTTAAATATTTTAATAATAAAATTAAAATTTTAAAATAAAATAATTAAAAAATAAAATTTATTTAGTTTTACTATGCATTTAACATAGCCAGTGTTTAAGGAAGGTGACCAAAGTCATTATTCAGGGAACTGTAACATTTTTGAAAACCTTGCTATAAAAACAAGGAGCTTAGCTTCCTAATAATTAAAAAAAAATCGTATGTTGTTATACACATATATTTTTTTTAAGGTAGGATGAAAATACATTTAGTATCCTCAAAATATTACTCTAATAGACACCTATGGGTCTTGCAGAAAAAAATTATAAATAAAAAAAAATTTTTGGAATTTTTTCTATAAAATTAAATGTTTCTATAAATTCATTAAATAAAACCAAACCTAAATATTATTAATTTAAAAAAATACAATGCTCTTAATCCTGAAATTTATAATACAATTTAATAAAAATACATTTTTTTTATCTTAATTTAACAAAATTTCATAATAAATAATCACATATAAAAAGTTACCATGTAAATCGATCCAAACGCCCTGAATTATCCATTGTGGAAATAAAAGGACGATAAAGAAATATCCACATTATTACAATGTTTATAAATTGGTATATGATAAATTCAAAAAATGCCATTTTCGAAGTATTAGAATTATAAGCATCTGTATGAAGTCGATAAAACAGGAATGGAACAACAAAGTACCGAGGTTCTAAGAGATATTGTGCACAAAGTAGACCAGATGTAGTTAGCCAGTAGGATAACGTAAAAGCAAATGATACTTTTTTTATTTTTAAGTCTAACACATACAACCCATATGCATAAAATGGCACAGGCAAATACCTTAGGAATAAAGGTTTATTATGACCATAAAATAATTTCCAAACATAAAAAATGTAATGTCTATTATCAGAGAGCAAGAACGGATGAGCCATGGTATTTAAATATATTAAAATTGAAGAAATTCCAACAAGAGTTATGAAAATTTTAGATGAAATTTTATAGCATTTATCATTGAAAAATAAAATCAATACTTGTATAGAAATGTTCCTACTTTTCATTAAATAATCATAAAAATAAAAAACCATTCTTGGTATGTAAAATATAAAACAAAATCCTACAAAATAAAATAATTGCATTGGATGTATACTTGGTCTATGTGATTTACGGTCACCAACAACTATATCACCATTATTGATAAAAAATACAAAAAATGAAAACATTACAACAACTATAATATTTGGAAATGTCACATAAAAACAATTTTTAAGAAATAACACTAATTTTTTTCGTTCATTTTTGGTTTTCAATGAAATATAGCCAATTTGTATAACACATGCCTACAAAAAATATTTCAATAAAATTTCAAATCCAAAAGTAGTCAAAATCATAATTTTAAAATACTTACTAGAATATAAGATATTGTTGAATCACTCTTTTTAATAGGAGCATACATTTTTTCAGCACAATGGCATATATCATTAATACTAATTAATACAATCCAGACAATATTTGTCTGACGGCATAAGACAGAAAACATACCCAAAAATATTTTGAGATATAAACTTGATTTTTTATTTAAATAACATGAATACCATAGAAATACTGAAACTGTAGCCCATACATCTGTATAGTAAAGAAAAGAATAAGGAGCATAAACAATAGGAAATGTGGCTGCGCTTAAGGCAAGAAACATTAGTGTCCACTCAGAATTTCTACTTCTTTTTTTTTCACTCTGAAATAAAATATACTTATTATTTTCTGAGCTTACAATATTTTTCTAAAACAAACTTTTGATAAAAATTGTAGACAACTGTAATATGTCAAATATAAACACGCAGGAGCACTTAAAGAATTTATAATTCTTAATATTATTAAGGAACATAGATCATCTTGTAAATTGGCATTTTTTCCTACAAAGCCTAATAATATAAAGAAATTATGATATACCCATGTGAATGGAACTATTATGGCTGCAGATAATAAATAAAAGCCCGGTAAAGTGGTAATTTTGTTATCCCACTGTAAAGAAAAAATGTATTGGTAGATTAAAAAAAATTAAGTACACAAATAAAATAAAAAATATACAAACTATATGAAAATTGCCTAAGCAATAATGGCGTGCTTGAGGAGCATGAAATTCTTCATCTATGTAGTAATTAGTATCAAGTTGGGGCTGTACAAAAACAAGTAATGACATACAAGTTACAATTGACAAAGTAAATGTTGGACCAATTTTAAAAAATGTTGGTAACACAACTTTGTTGAGGCTTTTATGCCGTAAAACTTTTGATATTTCCTTTGACATTTAAAATGTTAATAAATTGATGAATTTGCTAAAAATAAATTTATAAATTAATCAATATTTCATTACACACAACGTAATATTTTATGTCTAATATATCCATAGATAATAAAATAACCGTGTCCATACTAACATAAACAAGGGATTTTACGCCTATATTTGAAAAAAGATAGACTTTTATCACAGAATAGACAAGATCTTATCTATTCTATGCTTTTATCATAAAATCATAATATATTAGGGTGTATACGGCGTATTATCATTAACATTTTTTAAATTAATGTATACCTTAAAAAAAAAAAGATCTTTTTCGAAAACACCACCGATTTAAGTATGCCTAGTTGCATTGTTTATGCAAGGACTTATAATGCTAAGGCTATTTCTAAAATTATAACTTTCCATAAAAAAAATATTAGGGTATTCTTTAAATATTTATCCTTCTATAAACTTATTTATTATTATTGTGTATACTTATTAGGGTGTATCAAAAAAAGTCGATCTTCGAAATTTTAATAAGAACCATTTAACTTTATTATATAAATTAAAATAGGCATTTTGTGAAAATTTGAGATTTTTAAAAAAATTTATACTGGTGGCTCAACGAGTTTTTACTATTTTGACAAAATATACCACAAAAAACGACCTCTATTATTCAATTTTAGGTCAAATATTAAGATTAATACATCAAAATAGTTTGATTTTTACTGTATAATACAAATTATTTAGTTTCAAAATTTCAAGTCGAAAATTGACAAATTTAGACATAATAATTAGTGTCATTATATTATAGTATATTTCTAGTAAGTCTCAAGTAAGCTTAACATTTTTTTTTATGCAGTTTAGCTGATATTTATGTATATTATAAGTAGGAAAAAAATTCTTCACTAATCTTAAAAACTTTTACCTTTTTTTATAATTAATGCATTTTTTAGGTATATAATTTTTTTCCCCATATTTCGTATACAAACATTTTTGTTATCAATCAATTTTTTACTGTTTTAATAAATGTACATAAAGTAAAGGAAAACAAATTCTTGCTTCAATGAAGATGGCAACTATTCGGCATCACTGGTAAACAGACAATATAGACCTATATTAACAATCTAGTTTATTATCTATATCTTTATAATAAAGATAATATTATCTATGATTATATCATTTGCCACTTTTCACTTAATTATCAAAAAATCACCTCAATGATAACTCAATTAGATAGAACTAGTTATCTACCACTAGATGGAAGAAATCATTAACCGTGATTTTAAATATACATATAAAAGTATGAATCACAGAAACAAAATATAATCTATTTTGTTTTATATATGTAATATTAATATCAATGTAAACTTTAATTATAAAGGAAGAGGGTAGTTTTAAGTTTACGTGGTTAATGAACTTTAAAGATTAATATGGAAACCGAATTTGGTTTTAAAAGAAACTAGAGCAGTTTTCGTAAAATCGTGAGCTTTTTAGACACCTTGATGAGGTATATTTTACTTAGGTTTCATCATGCTTTGGAAATTGTTGAGGTTTCGAATGACTGGAGCAATTTTCAAGCCACGAATAATTCAATTTTGTGATATTAAGAACATGAACGAAGAATTAATAATCGTACTGCAAGAAAAATTAGGTAATATTTCACTAAAAATTTTATTTCGATTTTTGTTTTTTTTTTGTACTAAACAACTATAAAATTTATGTTGAGCATAAAATAAAATAATAATAATTACCATAATAAATACTGTTAGTGTAATACTTTTTTTTATTAATCACAATTTTATATTTTATACTTCATTTAAGTCTCTTTAAAGATTATGTAATAGGAGACAAGTCATAAATAATTACTTTTCAAGAGATCAAAAAAATGTAATTTGCTATCCATAAGAAGGTATTCTTTACACCAAACTTCATTTTTTCGTCACTTGATAACCAATGTTTACATGGGAAATAATATTGTTACCAATGTTTCCCCCATAAAATTTCCATCAAAATTAAAGTATACACTTATATTGTTCAATATTACATGAATTCTGTCTAATTAAGTAGTATGGTTAAAGAAAATTAATTTTCAATTTTTTTAAAGGTCTGTCTGTAGATAAATCAAGAAAAATCATTAAAAGGAATCCATCTATTTTGAAGTCTACCCCTGTAACTTTGTCAAATAAAATTTCATTAATGTTGGTAAGTTTTGCAAAACTTATTTGTATATTCAAACGATCATTTAGCATCTATATTTCTATCAATGAATAATCTCAATGCAACTGTACATAGACATTATTACAAAAATATATAATTATAAAACAAAACAATTTTATAACATTTAAAATTTTTTAAACAAATTATTGTAATAAATTTATCGTGTCAAGTAGAAGTTTAGGATAGAGGTGGCCAACCTCAAGTAGTTGGGATTAAGGCGAGGAAAAAGAAAAAGTGTAATAAATTTATTAATTTCATAAAGAACATTAACAAACACAATTTTTCTGACTCAATTTTATTGAAATTAATGATTTCATGTCTCAAAAACCAACGTGTGCTGTTAGTTTAATCAAAATGTACTTTAATTTCTTAGGATTTTGGATTTACTAAAGATGAAATCATCAAAACCCCTAAAGTGGTAACAATGCATAAGAATACTATAAAGAATTATATTATGTTGTTGGAAGAAGGCGGTTTTAATAAAAAAAAAATTTGCCCATTTGTTTTAATAAGGTATATTTGTTTTTTAATTTATTTTACCTTCAATAAAATTGTAAATAGATTTTTATAAGAGTGAAAACACAATTTTTAAAAGTATATTCTTCCATTAATAAATGAGACCTATAATGACAAATGGCTTAAACTAAAATTTACAAAAGACTACTTTTAGCCCAGAGTACTCAAAAGTATTCCTATAACCTATAATATTTTGAGTTAAGCTATTTACACGGCCGCCGGGGATTGACGGTCGGTCATAAAAAGTGTACGGGAAATCATGTGAAAAAAAGAGACACGGTACAGGATTTGAACCCGCGATCCAAGATGTTGTATAGACCAACTTTACCACTAGGCCACCGTGCACTTATGATTCAGATCCCGATACACTTTCATTTAGGTTGATAACGTGATTTGCGGCTGAGGAAAACACGGTACCGTGTCACTATTTTAATTGAAAACATAAAACCATCAATCATGAAAACTCAAATTTTCAGAGTGGTAATCTAACTCTGGTTAAAGACATAAAATAAAGCAACTGTAAATTAGAATCTGAATAACATATATCATGACGTTATTTTTTTATTACACTTCATATGTTTGTTGATATTATGTTAGTTTTTAATACAATTTTTAACGTGATATGTTTTAATATTTAAACAAATTTTAGGAACTGTTAAAAATGTTTTATGAGTTTGTTTTTCAAGTATTTTTTGATAATTTATTAAAACTAGATCATAAAATTATTTAGAAATAGATTCACTTTAAAACTTTTTATTTTTATAAATATTATATTCTAAAATATTAATAATTATTAACTATATATTCATTTATAGATTTAAATACATCATAAGGAAATCTATTAAATCATTGAAAACTGATAAGTTTATCCAAAAAAACATTGATGTTCGATACCATATGTTGTCATTTCTTCAGTTTCCTATCAGTCAGTATCCTGTAGGGAAATGTGATGAATTGCTCTCTTGGTCACAAGTCCAAAATGATGTATTCGAATTGTACCTTCAGTGGAAACTTAAATTAGACTCTGAGAGTGTAAAACGAGCGGTTAACTTATATAACCGTCTTAACAATAAAAGTTTTCGACAAACAGAAAAAGTCATTGCAATTCTCCAAAATCAACTTGAATTTAGTATAGAAAAAGTAAGATAAAAAAGTTGATAATACCTTTATAGTTCATTTTTGTCTTATATTTGCATATTTTATATTTGGTAATTTTACTGGAAATATTTTAGCTTCAATGCGAAGCTGAGAAGGTATTGGTTTAACTATGATGCGTTTTTTTTGTGTCTATTACCACTTATACTCATCTCTCACGGAACTGATATCTTTCAACAATACGTCAAAAGATCACAAATCGTATCTAGTCAAAGACATTACCCTCAATAAATGAAAAAATTTCCCTTGTTCCCCGCAAATGGGGGAAATCTCCAAAAAAATTTAAAATTTAAAAATCGGTAAATTTTGTCATTTTTTTCACTTTTTTTTCTTAAAACTTCCATAACTTTTTTAAAAATGAACATATCAATATAATTTTTTTTTTTATAGATGATTGTTGTTTGTATCAATCATTTGGTATATTTTTTTCATAAATTTAACCCTTTACCTGCCCACATGAGAGGATTTTAAATGACAACTTTTTCACAAAAAATTAAGTTTTTCAACTTAACTTTTTAAAGTGTTCCAGAAATACTGACAATTTTATATATAGCTTAAATTAAAGCTTATATAATATACTTAATTATGAAAAAAAAAATTTTAGACTTTATTTTGTTTTCACGGTTAAAATAGTTACCATATGCTATTTTTGTGTGAAAATTCTCGATTTTATATTTTATATTTTTAACTTTATAATGCTATAATTTATTGAAAAGTGTATGGATCAACACAATTTTTTTATGAGAAATAATGTTTTTTAATAATCCCTTTTTCATTCAGAATATTAATAAGGAAATAGCAAATCATGTAGCTTTTGGAATAATCCATCAATTTTTTTAAATTAAACACTATCTAAAGATTTGCATTGAAGCGTTTTTATTGATAGTGATTTTAATCACTGTCAGATATCATTATACTTGATCCAACTATGCCACGTTACCACTGTGTCTCGACCCCCTTGTGCTGGGTTTTTGAAAATCTAATACTTAACCTGCTCACTGGGGAGGATTTAAAATAGCAACTTTTTTACAAAAATTAACTTTTGCAACTTAATTTTTGAAAATGTTCCTGAAATACTGTGTCCTTTAAATATATATCAAATTAAAGCTTATTTTATGTACTATAAAATGAAAAAAAATAATTTGTCCCGACATTTTATCTTCTGCATACAAATGGCTGCCATAGTTAAAGAAACGCTATCTTTGTGTTAAAATTTTCGATTTTAAATTTTCAATTTAAAAATGCTATAACTTTTCGAAAAATGTATGTATTAGAACAAATTTCTAAATACATTATAAGTACATATTTTATTTGACATAATTTTTATTAAAATTAGACAATTTCCTCTTATATAGGAGGCGTTCAAAATTTGTGTAATGTACTTTAATTTGAAAAAAAAAATTTGACCTTTGGATTTGTCTTCATGGTAAAAATGACAACTGTATTCATAAATATACTATTTTTGTATAAAAATTCTGGGTTTTATTTTAAAATGCCTGACAAGGGGAGTACACTGATTTTCATAAATATTATATAAATAAAATTGATATAGCTTAGAAGGTTAAACTTATTTAAATTTTTTTGCTTTTTTGAAGTTGAGAAAAATAATATTGAAATTTGAACTAGCTTAAATAGCCATTTTTTTCAGCTGACGGTAGCGACTTATGTTTGCCGAGTCGGTTAAACTTTTGTTTTACGTGCTGGGGTATAAGGTTCCAACCCGAGTGTAGCAAAGAATTTTTTGCATTTTTTCTTAATTCTTTTTAAGTTTGAATAAATTTTCAACTCCTTTGATTTTTATATCATTTATATATATAGATAGATAAAAATTCAATAACTTGAATAAAGATCAAGGATCCCATCACTGTAGTCACCCCATGCAAGAAGAAATTTCTTATTCATATTAAAATTATTTTACTATATTTTAAGTTTTAGTTTCGATGTAAAGCTGAGAAGATATTTTTTTGTGACGATAATTTATTTTCTCTGCTCTAACTTGACCTACATTTTTCAACGATACTAAATTATCAATTAAACAGTTACTTATCCCATGTTCTCCATACAAACAATTAAAATCATTCATTTATAATGTTTTCAAAGTATTTATTGACGAATCAAGTTCGATATGATAGGTTTCAACTACAAAATTAAATCATTTTACTTTGTAATTTAATAATTTTTTTACTGTATTTGTGTGTGCTACTACTAGACTATACTATTCCAAAATTTTTGGTAACATGTTGCTATATAAATCATTTCTAAAAAAAAATGATTGTTAGTTTCTCCTGTATTAATAATGGATTTTAACCATTATAATCAAAGTTTTTAATACGCTCAATTGAGTAAATTTTTTTTACAACTTTGTTTTGATTGATTCTTTTAGTTAAAGTAAATCATTAAAATTAATTAATTTCTGAATATTTCAATTGTAGAATCTTTTTAAACACCAAGAGTTACTAGGAAATGATAACTATTGCTTCTATTTAAGTTATCTATTACGATAAAAATATTGAGCTACTCTGATAAATTTACTATAAATAGTAATTAAAAAATTTCCTGAACGCATATTAATCTTAACAATACAATTATTTTAATTCTCATAAAATTTTCTATTTAATGATATCAATTTCAAACTTGCCAATTGAGCTAAAAGTTATGGTAGTAAATTAATTTCTTTTTATTATAAACTTTCACAAAAATCAACTTTAAAGGATTAAAAAAATTGGTTAAATATGTCATTTTCCTTATTTTTAACAAATTAATAATCAAAATCAGAATTAATTTAAAACAATTTTTATTTTTTCTTAATTATTATTTTTTATTTGTAAATACTTATTTTTTAATAATAAGTAATAATATTAAAACTTATAGGTGATAGAAAAAGTTTAATTGCATATTTGAAAACATTGAGAAAAGTTGATTTAGAAAAGTACATTTTTGTTTCTGATGAAAGTTCCTTGTAGTCCAGTGTATAAAATTTATAACTTTATTATAAGTAACAAATATTTTTTATTGAAAAGTATTGTGTCAAGCTCTTAAAATTTTTATATGTGTTAAAAGTAAAGAAATATACTTATTAGAAATATTAAATTATTGAATATCAATTTCTTATTAAATTTAATTACTAAAATTATTAATAATTCATATATAATAATTATAAATCAAATAACTAATCGAGATAAAATTAAGGGAATAAGAGTTATTGTTGTTTTTGAAATAATATACCAATTTCTTAAAATTAAATACTCTACAGATTTGCATCAAAGCGTTTCTTATGATATTGATTTTAATCACTGTCAGATATCATCTATACTTGTCCCGACTATGCCACATCCATACTGTGCCGCGACCCCACTGTGCTACCTTTTTTATTTTAACTTAATCCTCCTAATAGTAATATTTTGATGAAAAAAATTGATGGCCACGTGAACTTCGGAAGAGTAAGGTACACATTCCTTAAGCTCTTCTCATAAATATAGCTCTGACTGTTTAAAGGGAAAATATGATTCTATAACATATATGTTACTGTTTCTTTAATAATGGTAGCATATTGATGATAATCAATATTTTTTTTTAATAACACCATATCCCTTTATATATTATAAATATATATTTAAATATTTATTTATTCATATATTACAATTATAAATCATAAAACTTGTAATTAAGATATAAATAAGGAAATAGGAGATCATGTAGCTTTTGAAATAATCCATCAATTTTTTAAAATTAAACACTATATACAGATTTGCATCAAAGCGTTTTTGTGATAGTGATTTTAATCACTGTCAGAAATCATTATACTTGATCCAACTATGCCACATCTCCACTGTGCCGGTGTAATAACCAATAAAAAGAGTGCTTGGGGAGAGAGTGAGAGAGTGATGGTGAAGTTAGATAATATAAATAAATTAATAGAAGTGATCGTTATTTGTGGGAAGTTAGAACGAAGATATATTTAAGCGAAAGAAGAAGATAATAAATTAAAGTTTAGAGTGTCTTTTATTAGTTATTACTATTAATTGTAGTTAGTGTGTTAAACTACTCTTACCTGATATATCTTGACTGCGAATCTTGTTTTACGGTGTAGAGAGGAGATGAAGGTGAATTAGATTTATTAGATGTTAAATAAATGGAAAACAGTTTATTATATAAGCAAGTATTATAATTGATAGTTATTCAAGCATGAATTTACATTAAGTTAAACTATTAAATTATGTTAAGAATAAANATACGTTAATTTAAACTATTAAATTATGTTAAGAATAAAGACACCAAGTCACAAAGTAAGACAAATAAAAAGGCCGCAAAGTAAAAGAGTGAAGCTGAGCACTTAAGTCTGAACGCTTGAGGTGGAAAATTAGAAGTGGCTCTTCGACGGATTGTCAAAAGCTGATGAGATCCCAGAGGGCTCTTAGGTCTGTTATAATGAATCATGGTAATAAAAATTTTATGTGATAATATACGTTATTTAATTAAAAAGAAAGATGTCCTTTACAACGCGGTACGAGAATCGATCTGTGTAAACAAACAATGATAAGTAATACGTTGTATATTGCTAATCCGTACGTGCAGCTGTATGAACTCATTTATGGGTTTTTACGGCAAGGGCCATGCAAACAAAATTAAACCATTATACGCCTCAGCGGCGTCGATATGTCACTGGCAATCGCCAACGAGACGTCTAAATTCAACTAAGTATCAAAATAATATTACACCGGGATCCCACTGTGCTGGGTTTTTTTTTTTAACTTGGTTTGACAAATTTTTTGTCAAAATTCAATCATTGATGAAATGGGTTTAAATCATCATGATAACATGTTTTTCTTTTAATTTTTGATAGTGTTCCAAAACCTTGTGTTCTTTTAAATTCAATAATTTTCTTTAAGATAAAAAGGAAAAATCCAGAAACTTAATAGTTTTAAAATGGTCAAAGTTAAAGTGTTTGACAATGTTAAAAATAGCTTGTTTTCTTATAAGTTATATGAAAAAAAAAAAAAAAATTAAATATAATTTAAAATCAAAGAAAGAAAAACATTCTTATGACTTATGTTATCTTCTATGAATAATTGATTATTTAAGTATAAAATTGCAAAAATTATAAAAATTTGACAATTTTTTTCATTTTACTGTAGTGTTTTTAAAAATTCATAAATCATAATAAAAATTTTATCAGTAACTTTAAAAACTATTATCTTTTTTTAAATGTGCATTTTATGGAAATCTCATCATAACTTAATTACAAAAATTGTTTATACGCAACACTTTTTTATGTAATTGTATAAATAAATTTTTGATAATGATCTGGAAATTCTGTGTTCTTTAAATATATACCAAATAATGCCTTTAAAAAAATAAAAAACATTCCAAAGACATTTCTTCTGCCAGTAATTGGTGGCCAAAATCAAAATATGTAAAATTTCCATTAAAATCATTCAATATTTTTCTCTAATCTTAATTTATAAGTATTCATATCAAAGTGTTTAATACTAGTGATGTTAATTACTATCAAATTTCAAACTATACTAGAGTTCACTATGCTGGCTCTCAACTGTACTAGTTTTTTTTCTTACACAACTAGTTTTGGAAATTATATAAGTAGTTTATTTTATATTTCTTCATTATTAATAGATTTTATTTTATTTTTTGGATTAAATAGATCAGAAATAATCCTTACTTACTACATAGTGATCCAGATAATATAGTGAACATTTTAAACAACTGTAAAGAACTATGCGGTAAGGAGACAAAAAATATTTTATCAAAATTTCCAATTATAACTCTCAGTAATTATGAAAATATTAAAATCATTCAAAAACATTTAAAGGTTTGTACTCAATTTATTTATTTTATTAAGTTGATAAAGTATATAGAAAAAAAAATCTGTATTTTAAAAACTTTTACAATCCTTTTTCTAGAACTTTGGTATTCCAGAATCGTTTACATCAAAAGTCCCTAGAATTTATACACTTTCTCCTCAAACTGTGAATAAACGGCTTTGTTACATAAGAGAAACACCAGAGTTGGTACCATTTATGACTAACTTGCATGTTGCACGATTAATATTTTACAAAAAACAAGTAAATCAAAGACTGAAATATCTGCAAAACAAGAATTGTGTTTGTGTGCACTTGCTAACATCTAATTCTGAGCAATTTGACAAGTACTTGATAGTAATTTATTACATCTTAATTTTTCAAACATTTGTTGTATATAAATAAATTTACAACATCTAGATTTAACAATAATGGTAATGACAAGGTTTATTCCAATGATATCATGGTATACCTGACCTTAGAACTTAAAGAAAGCAAAAAAAATTTACGTGACATGTTAGCTCGGCACCCATACTGGCATTATGTTTCTCTTATGTCTATCAGGCAAACTTGTACATTTTTGAAAAGACACAATTTTACTGACAAGCAAATATGCCATAGTATACAAGTGGTGTTATATCCAAAGTGAGTACAGATTTTTTTCATTGAAATTATTAAATTTTCAATTAATTGGTTTGTAAAAAATTATCATTATGTTAAACATAGGTTACATAAAATATATATATATTTATAATTTTATCACTTCTGACAATACATTTTTAGTAAGATAAATATGTATAGTATGGGATTTGTCGTAAACCAAAATATATAAAATTATAAATTAAAAGAAAGAAAGAAGTTAAAGTTGATAGTTAGAGTTAGAGTGAGAATAAGAGTTACTTTTGTTTCAGAGTGTGATTCGAGGATCATAAAATAACAATATAAATATTCTTATGGATTTAAAAAATCTTACCTGATAATTTTCTTTCTCAGTTATTATATAACTTCAGTGATAATATTAATAAATGATAAATTAAGTAACACAAATTTAAGTTTTAGTTCACAAATTAAGCAAGTAAGAACTTCGACAATGATGATCGCAATATCTACGTAACAATATCTAGAGCACGAAATGAACAGAGGAGAATAAGAGTTTGCTCTGCCTTTTTATAATATTTTTACCCCCGAAAATCATCATCGTCGAATTCTTACAGTATAATTATTTATTGATAAATAAGCATAAAATACAGAGATTACCTCAGATGAATAGAATATACAAACCATTTTGACATTTTATAATAGTATCAACATATTCTTTTTAACACTTAAGATTAGGGTTGATACAATGTATTTAATTATTATAATTAGAATAAAAAAAATGACAAAAATAATTTATAGATTTCTTTTCAGAAGGAAGTATTTTAAAAGTGACCACCAAACGATTTATGACCGAATGTGTACACTATAATATAACTAAACAGCATGAGTTTGTTGACTATTTTTCTTAAAGTTTTATTAAATTTTTGTTAGAAAAGGGTCATGTCCTTCTAAGAATATAATGTACAAACATCCCATTTTATGGTAGCGACGAGTATATTACGACATATTAGAACAATAACAATAACAATAATTGTTTGATAATTTATTGGACGTTTGAATAACACAATAATTCATCCTTTACAAAAATTATATTGTATTAAAATCCATAAATTAATTGTTATTATCAAGCCTAATTTATTATTAAAGCTTACAACTTCTAGAATTTGCAAAATTTTTGGAAGATTCTAAGGATACATAAGTTCATATATTTTTAGAGGGATAATTAATAAATTTGTTTCAGAAAACTAATAAGTTAAATAAAAAATTTATAATATTGTATTTTATATTTTTGCAAACTTCAAAGTGTTATTTTAATACCGTAATAGAAAAAATGATCAGAGGGGTCAAAACATGTAAAATTGTTTTTTATAACTATTGTGATTTAAAAAAAATTTCAGGACTAAATAATATATTTATTTTTAATTAAACTATTAATATGTATGACTATGTATACTTCTAACTCATATTCAATGATTTTATTTGCTCTAATAACTGAATTTTACCTACAAACAAAAAGGTTCTACTGTAAGTTTTTAATTTCTTTTAAAAATATTTGTTTTTTTAAAGAGATTTTTTATAATCTATTATAAAAAATTCCCAATATTTTAATTGTATTTGGAAACTAAAGAAACCTTAAAATTGTATACAATTTTCAAAAAGTCATAAAAATTTTCAACATTTCAGAAGCTATAAAATCATTGACATAATGTATTATGTCTGTATATAAAATAATTAAATTTAAAAATTTCAAGTATTATATTTTAGTGGTGCTATAAGTTATTTGCTATGATAAAAAGATATAATTTAAAAAATTATATCTTATTTTAATAAAATAATAAAAATGTATCGTATATAGATGATTATCAATGTATTAATATTATCTATGTTTAAGTCTAGTATATTTCTTCTTTTTTAATATTATTATCAACCCACAGAACATCATCCTATGATATAACCTACAACCATGTTTATATTATAACAAATAAAAGGAGATTTTAGTATGCTATATTGTATTATATTCTCCTCAATAGCACTCTTTTTCTAAGGTTAATGATTAAAATTAAACATTTATTTTATTTCCAATATCTATATTTTTTTACATATAATATCAAAAACAAATTATTTCTTCAATATCGCGTTATAATACCACTGAAATTGGGACAATATTGATTTAAATATACATTATTGACAAACCATATTAAATTATTTCTAATGGAAAATATTTTAATTTTAGGGAAAAAATTTCCAAGGCGTTACAAGATGTAGAAAACATGAAGGATATATACTATCTTAGAGACTCAAGAGGATTGATTAAATCTGAGTTCCTGTTACCTCTTATACTGTATAGTCTTGAAATAAATCATCACTTCTCTGGTGATGGCGTCTGGAGTACAGCCAATAAAGATAAACAACTAAATTCATCTGCATCTTTAAAACATTCTTATGGTGATAATGAAGAACTCGATCATGTACCCACTGTCATTTCCACAATTATAGAGTAGTATTATTTCAAGTATAACATGTTTTTTTTTTAATTATAATCATTATTAACATTTTTTTTTTATTGGAAATATTTTAAAAGCTTCAAATAGATAAATAGGCAGGGAAAGGTAGCTTCCTGTAATTTATGATAAATATGAAATTGTATCAACTTAGGCTAGTGATCTACTAGTATTACTAGTACTAAATATTCAAATCCTACTGACTTACAGTAATAAATGAAAATTTTATACAAGTTGGAGTTGTCTTAATAACAATTGTTTAAAAGTATTACTCGATAAAAAGTATTTTTTATTTATTCATTTATATAGCATAAAGGTTCAATTCGCCCTTTTTATTAACATTATTCAGGACAACAATTAACATTACAAAAAGAAATACAAATCTTTAAATAATATAACTATTGGCCAATAATATTCATTAAAAATAATCCACAATAAATAATCTGTACAAACAAAAAGAGAAATAAGTAACTAAAAAACGGTAGCACAGTGGGGTCGCGGCATAGTGGAGACGTTGCATAGTAGGGTCCAGTATAGATTTAATCTGACAGTGATTAAAATCACTATCATAAGAAACGCTTCGATGCAAATCTGTAGATAGTGTTTAATTTTAAAAAATTGATGGATAATTGCAAAAGCAACATCAACTTCTATTAAAATAAAATACAAAACCCATAATTATCATACAAAAATAGTATATTTTTCAATATGGTAGCCATTTGCGTATAGAAGATAGATCGTCGGGACAAATTTTTTTTTTTCATTTTGTAGTACATAAAATAAGCTTTAATTTTATATATGTTTAAAGGACGCAGTATTTCCGGAACATTTTCAAAAATTAAGTTGAAAAAGTTATTTTTTGTAAAAAAGTTACTATTTTAAATCCTCCCAGTGAGCAGAATAAGTGTTAGATTTTCAAAAAAAATTATATCAAATGAAAGGGAAATATCTAAGGTTTCAATACAAAAAAATATTATTTTTATTTGTTCATTTTTGAAAAAGTTATGGCAGTTTTAAGTACAAAAAACATCCCGATAAAATGTAATTTTTATCGCAAACATTACATTTTTTTTTAAATTTTCGACAGCCATTTGCACATAGAAGATAAGATGTCGGGACAAATTTTTTTTTTTCATTTGATACTATATAATATAACCTTTGATTTGATATATGTTTAAAGGACGCAGTATTTCCGGAACATTTTCAAAAGTTCAGTTGAAAAAGATCTATGTTTTTTACAATATTTTAAGTTTTGAACGCCCCCTATATAAGGGGAAATTGTCCAATTTTAATAAAAAGTATGTCAAATGAAAGATGTACTTATAATGTATTTAGAAAAAAAAAATTTGTGCTTATATATACATTTTTAAAAAAGTTATAGCATTTTTAAGTTGAAAATTAAAAATCGAAAATCGAAAATTTTAACACAAAAATAGTGTTTTTTTAACTACGGCAGCCGTTTAAATGTAGAAAAAAATGTGTCGGGACAAATTTTTTTTTTTTATTTTGTAGTACATAAAATAAGCTTTAATTTGATATATGTTTAAAGTACGCAGTCTTTCCGGAACATTTTCAAAAATTAAGTTGAAAAAATTAATTTTTGTAAAAAAGTTGCCATTTTAAATCCCCCCCAATGAGCAGGTTAAGTGATAGATTTTCAAAAAAATGATATCAAATGAAAGGTAAATATCTAAGGTTTTAGTATAAAAAAAAATTATGTTGATTTGTTGATTTTTCAAAAAGTTATGGAAGTTTTAAGAAAAAAAAGTGAAAAAATTTCGAAAATTAGCGATTTTTAAATTTGTAATTTTTTTGGATATTTCCCCCATTTGCGGGGAACGAGGGAATTTTTTTCAATTTTTAAGGGTAATGTCTTCAACTAGATACGATTTGTGATCTTTTGACGTATTTTTGAAAGAAATCGATCCAGTGAGAGCTGAGAAAAAGTGGCAACAGACATAAAAAAAAAAAAAAACACATCATAGTAAAATTAATACCTTCTCTGCTTCGCATCGAAGCTAAAAAAATTAAAAATTGAAAATAGATATAAGGGTTGACTAAATAATATTTTTAAAACAATCAATTCTATAATGTCGTAAATGATCATAATGTCTTTTAATTTACTCCTGATTTCACATGTAATCAATAAGTCGGCTACTAATGTAAAAGATCACTAGAAATGGGTAGTTTCATCTTAAAAGCTAGTATTTTAAAAAATTTATATTGAACATTCTCAAATTTCGAAATATGGTTTGTGTAGTTATGTGACCAAAAAACAAAATAAAGATTTTATGCAATTTTTATTTTTAAATTGTACTATTTAAAAGACCAAGCATTTTTTAACTTTTATTAATAATAAAGTTAACATGAGATGTTAATGTCCGTTTATCGACAATTGCGGTTTAATATGTGTCGGTGGCTATTTATTTAATGCTGAATTTCTTTCAAGCCAAAATTATTAAATATTATTAGCTAAGACATCACACTTTTCTAAATTATTTGTCACTGGTATGAACTCAATGGCCACGTCGGTCCACGCATAGTAACATCATTAATCTGTAAACGATATTGGATCTTGTCGGTCAATACGCTTATTTGGTCACTAATAAGTAAATGTGTTATTTGTGTTAAGTTGACAGGAATAAATCCACAGTCGGTGATAGCCGATTTATTCAACATTACGGATATACAGATGTCATGTTTTTTCCGAATTGGTGTAGATTTCGCGAAACTCATGGTTATGAAGGAATATAGATAAAGAAAAGCGTGGGGATTACGAAGTTTTTATTTGTTTTACGGTAAAAGCAGTATACCTGGAGAATTTTTTGCCTTCAATGTAATTGACACTTTAAACCACCAAATGCACCTCATTTTAAGGGCCTATGAGAAACTGCGGTTCGCTTTGCAATATATATAATGATAATGATGATCGCAAATCAAGTTTTAACCTTGGAGGAATTTTGTACGGTCTTATGCCGCCTGGGGGCTATTCTTAATTCGTGCCCCTTAGTTACTATTTCTTCTGACCCAGACAAAAGTGATTGCCTCACGCCGGGACATTTTTTATTTGCTCTCCCAAAACATGATGTGCCGGAAAATAAATGACTTCTTGTTAATAAGTGAAAACTAGTTAATCAACTTTCATTATTCGCCTAATATAAATGTCATTGACGTAATTGTCATCAAGGACCCGTAGTTACTCCCCTTAAAATGGCGCACTGTTAGAGTACAACAAATCATTCCAGGAGCGGATGGGATAGTTCGTGTCGTACGTCTTCGTACTAGCGACGGAACGTTAAAAGAAGAGACTGGGGGAAGTACGATCACCTTAGCAAAAATCGTTATATCTCTGGTTCTAAGACTCGAATTGTTATGCTATTACAACAAATGGATACATAAACATATTGACTGCATTATGTCAAATTCTCAAATTTTTAAAAAATAATCTTATGTATATATATATATATATATTTTTTTTAATTTAAATGACCGGTATTACTTCTACTCTGAGGTAATATCGGTCATACATAAATACATGCAAAAGGATAGAAACAAAATAATTTTTTAAAAAATCACTGAAATATAGTTCAAACTAAAAGTTGTCTTCAAAGGTAATTACTGAGAACAAATACCAATAGGAAGCATTTGATTATATCAATGAATATAACAATATAAATTGGGAGTTAATAAAACAGGCGGACAAACAATTAACAATTAAAATACACAAACTAATTTATAATGTATGGACTAAAGAAAAAATGATGGCAGACCGGAGTAGGCAGTTATCTGTACGATCTTCAAGAAGGGAGACCCTGCGAAAGTCGAAAACTTCTGATTGATTTCTCTCTTGGACACAAGTTATAAGTTTCTGCCTCTGACTATCCTAAGTAGACTAGATAAATATGCAGCTGATATAGGAAAATACCAAAGCGGATTTATAAGAGGAAAATCAACTGCAAACCATATATTTAATATTTGACAAATCATGGAAATATACTATAAATACAATAATGAACTCCACATGTTTTTCGTTGATTTCAATTGATAGTTGATAATCAAAATGTACTATTTAATAACTCAATTGGCAAGCGCCCCAGGGGGAAGACCTCGGCAACGATGGTGGGATAGAGTCAGTGCAGATACAAGAGGGGTGAACGGAGCAGCAAGCTTCGAGTTTGCTATTAACCGTGATAGGTGGAGGGGATTAGTAGAAGCTGCAAAAGGCTTTAATGACCTATGGGTCATAAATAAAAAAAAAAAAGTTAGAATGGGTAACACCAGTCATTCCAGAAGTGAGTGCTATTATCCCATTAATTTTGATCGGTATTTCCCTTTTTGACAAGTAATAAGAAAATATTTAAGTAAAATTAAAACTATATTAAAAATATTATTAATTTAAAAAAACTAAAAAATATTAAAAATATTAAACTCAAAAGCCACAAAAAAATTAATGAAAAGTCGCGGATACGTATTTCGGAAACAATGTTACCATTATCAACGCTAAACACATACTGACACCCCGACTAGAAAAAACTCCCTTATATACCCCTAGTGACCTTATCACCTAGTGACGTTATCACTAAGTAATATTATCACATTTTGCCAGTTTACACAAGTTTAATAATGAATTTTTCAGTGGGCCAAGATCCCAATTAATTAAATTGTTTTTATTTTTAAACATTTCTATTGCTTCTCTGATATTAAGTTCTTTGTAATTATTTACGTTTTTAATTAGTTTTATGGTTTTAATAGAGTGATTATGTGTCAATAAATGTTCAGCCACTGGAGATTTCTCAATTTCTTGATTTTTAATATTTCTTAAGTGCTCTTTAAACCTGACCCCTATATTTCTTTTTGTTTGTCCTACGTAACATTTATTACAACTTTCACATTGTATTTTATAAATGCCTGATTTCCCCCCTTCATCTACCTTATCTTTAGGGTTACCTAATAAATCTCTTAAATTATTACTCTTAGATGTTACCAAAGTAATACCAAAATTCTTAAATATTTTAGTTAATCCATTTGAGATGCCCGGATAAAATAAAATTGGTGATCTAATTACTTTTTGTTCCCCCTCGCTGGAGAGTGTACTAGCTGCCCTCCTTTCTTTTTTCCACTTTTGTTTTCGGACTAATTTCAAAATTATGTTTTCGTTATACCCATTAAATTTAGCTATTTCTTTTATAACCACCAATTCTTTATCATAATCTATTTTATTCATCGGAATATTAATTAATCTGTAAACCATACTATTAAAAGCTGACAATTTGTGTTGCCAGGTGTGGTTCGATGTGTTCGGAATGTATCTGAACGTGTGTGTGTTTTTCCGATAAATTTCAAAATTTAGTTCCCCCTCTGTTCTTTTAACTAATAAATCCAAAAAAGGCAATTTTCCCTCTATTTCTTGTTCATATGTAAATTTAATCGATGGGTAAAAAGAATTTAAATGTTGTATGAAAACCCCCATATTAAAATCTTTATTTATAACTGCAAAAATATCATCGACATACCTAACCCAAATTTTTGGAAAATCACCATAAGTGTATTTTAAATTTGTTTCAAACCTACTCATAAAAAGTTCTGCTAAAAATGGTGATAGCGGATTTCCCATTGCTGTGCCCTCAGTTTGCTCATAAAATTTATTTTGAAACTGAAAAACATTTTGACTCATACATAACTTTGTTAAATTAATAAGCTCATTTATTTTATCCTGTTCAATGTTTTGGTCCTTTAGCCAGTCTTTAAGAAAATCAATTGTTATATTTATTGGAATATTCGGAAATAAGGCAACTACGTCAAAAGAAATTAACCTGTCATTATTTTGAATGGTATAACTAGATAATTGTTTAACTAAATCAATATTATTTTTNGAACATTTATTGACACATAATCACTCTATTAAAACCATAAAACTAATTAAAAACGTAAATAATTACAAAGAACTTAATATCAGAGAAGCAATAGAAATGTTTAAAAATAAAAACAATTTAATTAATTGGGATCTTGGCCCACTGAAAAATTCATTATTAAACTTGTGTAAACTGGCAAAATGTGATAATATTACTTAGTGATAACGTCACTAGGTGATAAGGTCACTAGGGGTATATAAGGGAGTTTTTTCTAGTCGGGGTGTCAGTATGTGTTTAGCGTTGATAATGGTAACATTGTTTCCGAAATACGTATCCGCGACTTTTCATTAATTTTTTTGTGGCTTTTGAGTTTAATATTTTTAATATTTTTTAGTTTTTTTAAATTAATAATATTTTTAATATAGTTTTAATTTTACTTAATTAATTAGCCACAAGTGATCAATTTTTATTATTATAATAAGAAAATATTTTTAATCGATAATCCATTATACTATTAGATAGATAATTTGAATGTAGAATAATCGTCATGTTTTGTTCTATACGTATATATATAAATTAGAAATATATAATAATTTGCTTATCTTACATTAAATTTCTTGAATATTTTTTTTTATATAAATAAACTCTGACAACTATTTTTATACATTTAAACATGAAAACGTTTTTTAATAATATTGTTCTGATAAGAATAAGGTTTTGTTATCATTATTAATCTATACGTGTGGTCAACATAATTTAAGATGCATGGGTTTATTAGATAACGAGGTGACGGTATTATCCACTGACCATAGTTCTGTAGACTACGGTTGTAGTTAAAATAGTCATGTTACCCACTTCGTAATTATTGTTCTATTATTTATATATAGTTGGTCAAGTAAGAGCGTAGTCTTGATTACTAGCGATCGGTCAATGAAAATTCTGTAATTTTTTGTGTTTCCTACAGAGGGCAGTATAGCCGTCGATGCTTTATGAAGGATTATCAGCTAACTGTTGTTTTGAATTCATAACTTGCATTTTCCAAAATGAGTACCGCCTACGTGTTGCGCTTCAAAGCAGTTTTTTTGTGCTCGCACCTCAAAAGACCACAAATGACACAAACTGCTGCTCCAAAGTACATGAAAAAATCGAAACAGTTCGTCAGCAAGTGGGTGAACCGTTACAAGGAGGTGCAAAATGTGGACGATTTCCCAAATCGTGGTTCAGTTAGCGTAGTGACAGAAAAGGACAAAAAATTGATTGGGGCCCCGTTTTCGAAGAATCCAACATTGTCATTGCATGAAGATGCTCAAAAATTGTCGAAAAAGGGTTTAATAATATTGCACCAAACTATTCGTAAATATATACTTGCGAATAATATTAAATTTCAAGGTACTTTGCAAAAGCCAATGTTTAGTGAAAAACACGTTGAAAAACGTCTCGTGTGGGCAAGGGAACATTTAGATCGTGACTGGGGCGACGTTATTTTTACCGATGAGTCATCTTTTTGGACCTTTCTGACTTTAAAGCATGCCTGGACGACATCCACCCATAGATTGCTCTAAAGGACCGTTAAACACCCTATGAAAGTTTACGTTTTGGGATGAATCTCAGAAAAGGGATTTGGATCGTTACACGTATTCACGGACAAATTAAACGCCAAGAAAATGAACCAAATCTACAAGAAAGCTTTGTTACCGACTGCAAGAAAGTGGTACGGGAAGAAAAGTGAGGTGTGGATTTTCCAGGAGGATAACGACCCAAAACACCGGAGAAAGGCCTGTCACTCGTGGAAGGAGTAAAATGGTGTCGTGACTTTGGATTGGCTGTCTGTCACCCGATGCCAATCCAATTGAAAATATTTGGGCTCAAATGAAGATGAAGCTTGCGAAGAATCGACCCTACAATTTGAAGCAGCTTATTCGGCGTATTCAGAAGATTTGGAGCTCGTTTCCACAAGTATACGCGAAAAATCTATTAGAAAGTATGCCTCCAAGATGCCAGGCTATTATTGATACTGGAGGCGATTGGACCTGCTATTAATGTATTTGCATTCAAGTTTTCGATCCAATAAAATAATATTTTAATGAATTACCTTCACTTCAATGATAATAAGGCCACCCTTATCCTAAACTTCCCTTTGACAGGATCTACCACATCAGCTGTCCTCATATGACATTTAATAGCATCCTTCCATCTCTTTTTTTTCTTCTTCCTTCGACATTCATTTCTATAACTGTTCATACAGCTTCCGATTCTTTTCTCCTTATAATATGACCAATCCATCTAAGTCTATTTTCTCTCATCTTATCAACGATTGACACTACATCTATACTTCCTCTTATATGTTCGTTCTTTTTCCTATCTTATTTAGTCACTCTACTCATCCTTCTATGCATTCTCATCTCTGCTCTACTTTCTTATCAACCGCCCAACACTCTGAACTATACATCATAACTGATCTCACTACAGTCTTATAAAATTTACGTTTTTACCTCTGTAGTAACTCAAAAAGCAAAAATAAAGTTAATAGTTAAAATATTATGGGTGTAAGTGAGTAGTCGCCATTGTTCCTTTAACTATTATCCAATAATATGTACTATCTGTATATGCTTTTTTTTTTGGTTGTATGTTATTCTCATATATTGTTATTATCTATTCTTATACTTTTGTTAAACCTATATGTATACTCTTTTGTGTTCATTTTGTCTGTACTTTATGCCTAATAGGCATTTATTATTCAAATAAAAAATAAAAAAATAAAATATACGAGACTCTTTGTAATTGAGTTTACTACTAAAGAAAGTAAATTATCTTTGACGGGGTGTGGATACGAGGGTTCGTCAAGAACAAACCTGAACTAAACTTATGAATAGTCAGGATCTGTTAAAATACTTATGTAAATGAATACGATAAAAATATAGACTATAAATTTCTTAGCGTATAATAATTGAAGCAAATTCAGCAATAATTATTCTATAGACCTTAAAATGACTCACCTGAGGTTTCGTGTGTCATTTAGGACTTTATAATGCAAAGGTAGTTGAATTTGAATAAATTTTAAACTCTTAATAAATTCTAGTCTTCACTTCCAGGCCCTGATAATCGAGGCGAATGGAGAAGATGATGCTTGAATGATTTGGTTGCGGACGGACTACTGGCTATAATTCTGTGATTCTTTATTAGTTATTATCAAAAGTGGCATAGTACAATGTTTAATACAATACAATTAATAATTCAATAATTTCTACATTCCTCTTGTCTCTTTTATCTTTAATTACGGGTACCACAATAAAATCCCTCCATTCATTTGGGATTTTCCTTTCTAATAAGATTTTATTTAAAAGTTCTATCAATCACCTTTTGCCAACAGTGCCTAATATTTTCCATACTTCTACTGGCACTTCATCTGGTACTACTACTTTATTCTTTTTCATTGATGCAACAGTCTCCCATATCATTTTTTCACTAATTAATTCTACCAGATCCTCGTTCCATGAGATATCCTCTAATCTATCTCTTTTGGATACTCCTCATTCAGAAATTTTTCATAATACTCTTTCCTCCTTTTTTTCAAATCTTCATCACTGATTACACACTTTACATAATGATAATCTTTAGACTTTTTTTCTCTTACTTTTGCAAGTCTATAGACTTTTCTCGCATTCCTTTGTTCCTATTCTATCATACAACTTATCATACCTCTTAAACTTCGCCTTATTTACTGCACACTTAGCTTCTTTGCACAAGCGTTTATAATTCATCCGATCTTCACTTCTTTTGCTCTTCTACCATACTTTGAATTGCATTTTCTTATTTTCTATGATTTTTTGAATGTTCACATCCCACGACCAGGTTTCCTTGTTTCCTGACATTTTACTCCTACTCTCACCAGCAATCTAAAATTATCGTATAATTCGTACGTATTTTATCTTTTTTGTGATAAGAAATTACAAATGATACTATTTGATAATAGTTATGTACTGTGGTAACCGTGCTGATTATAATAGATATTTATTTGTTAGTATATCTATTCATTTATTTTTAATAGCACATCCATAGATTAAATACACATAGATAGACCACGCCATACACAATTTTGGCAGTTCAATTTTTATCAAGAATGGACGCAGAGAATAATGCTAATAGATAGCATAAATTTCGAGTGCTTCTAATAGTTGAAATATACGTGGTATTTTTAATTTTAAAATAATTATTAAATGAATACATGATGTACCTTATTAAACAGTGGTTCTTATACGCATTAATTTTATTATATGTTTTATATGATTTTAACTCTTTGTAATAATTTTTTTTTTGAAATTTTACTTAATTTTATACTTTAATACTATACTAAGAATCCTTAATAGGACTTTGACATAAATTGTGGTATTACAATACAAGACTAAACTATAAATTATTTTAAACAGAAGGCAGTGGAAGATAATTTTGTAATTTGGAGGAGTTGAAAAATGTTTATAATAAAAATCATCATGTGAGCTATGCTCCAATACCACAGAGCTTTTATATTATATTTATTTTGTATTTGTATTACTATATCAAGATATATAATCACATCTAATAGTTTATAATAATAAAATACATTATTATGGACTATTAAATATGCATAAATGGCTTTCTTCTTATAAAGTCTGTTTCAAATATTTCATTTATTTTAGAATAGTATCCTATTAAATTTACCTATGTATAAATAATGATCAAGTATTTAAGTTAAATCGCCCATATTTTAATTTTTAGTAATTTTTTCATACTAATTATACTCCATAACTTTTAACTTGAAATATCATTTATAAAATTACCAAAATATTACATATATAATATATATAATGAAAATTATACATAAAGGTATGTTAATGGGAGATTTAAAATGCTTAAAATAACTTTTTTTACAATTTAATTAAAAGTTCTCTGATATAGAAATTTTCTGAAGTTACTAATTTAATTATGGAATAAAGTATTAATAATAGGCATTTATAATGTCTTATATAAAAAAAATTTTATCTGATTACGATATTTATATAAAACATTATTTTATTGAATGAAATGCAAAATCGAATTTTTTTTTATACTGCATAATTCCTCTTGCCCATTAATTTGAGATGTATATACATTTTACAATTAAGAGGAAAAATTTTAGCTTCGATGCGAATCTGGGAAGGTATTAATTTTACCATGATGTATTTTTTTAAAATAATTTCGTGAATTCATGTGATCCTGCAGACTTAACATGATTAAAAATAAAATTTAGCATTTTTTGTGAGATCGCAAAACAATTGCACTATGGTAGAGCTCTGCATGGTTTGGTTTGAACCGGTCCGGACTGAACCAGACTAGACCACGGTTTCGGTCCGGTTCAGTCTTATACTTCAAATAATAAATTGGTCTGTAGTTAAAAATTATCGGTCCTTTTTTTTACGGTCCCTTAAAAAGTTCATCGGTCCAGTTCTGGTCTTTAAAAGAATTCAAGGATCCGGTCTCGGTCCATCTTCAAATTGAGATAATAGTCCACTTTTAATAGCAGTATAGTATTATAAATATATTTGTATTATTGTTTTTAGTAGAAACTCGCGCGTGATATAAAAAAAAAAAAATCATAATTTTTATCGTAATAGGTTTAAATTGTTTTCATTATAGTGAACGATGATAACACTCACTAAAAATTAATACAATAAATGTCGCATAAAAGCTGAATTCTTTCAAATAATGAACCACGTGCCAATAGAATTTCCAGGATCCTGAAATGTGATTTAAAATCATAGTGCATAATGTATTGCTTTCTTACGCTGTCAATCATTAAGTGTATTATATTATTTCATAGTTTTTCTGTACACTTTGGAGTAAACTGATCGTTTTTATTGACTATAATTATGTCTAGACATAGAAAGGCTATTACTGCCCATTTAACATACAATATTATTTTAATTCAGTTAAGACTTAAAACCGTGTTTTTAAAGAATTACCCTTGTATTATTAACAATATTACATTTATGAGTCTTTGTACATTATGTTGGATAAAATAAAGTTGGGAAATATCAACCAAACCAATCATNTTAACAATATTACATTTATGAGTCTTTGTACATTATGTTGGATAAAATAAAGTTGGGAAATATCAACCAAACCAATCATCTGGCTTTATTTCTTTATCATGGGGGAAACCTCCAAAAAAATTACATATTTAAAAATCCCTAATTTTCGAAATTTTTTCAATTTTTTTTACTAAAATGTGCCGTAACTTTTTCAAAAATGAACATATGAATATATATTTTTTTTATATAGATGCTTGATGTCTTTACCTATTATTTGGTATATTTTTTTTGTAATTTTGACTTTTTTTCTGCCCACAGGGGGGGATTTAAAATGACAACTTTTTCACAAAAAATTAACTTTTTCAACTTAACTTTTGAAAATGTTCCGGAAGGTCTGACACTTTTATATATATCTTAAATTAAAGCTAATGTAAT
>NW_026099573.1:1452887-1518633 GCF_025091365.1 Daktulosphaira vitifoliae
ATCATAGTAAAATTAATACCTTCTCCGCTTCGCATCGAAGCTAATATATTAACAATAATAATTTCAAAGCTATTTCGTGAGGCATAGTTAAGAAATCATTCTGTATGTGTAAACTAAATATGTTAAATTCTGTATAACACGAATATGAAATTATTAGTTTACTCAAGGATATTTTTGAGTTATTGAATTTTCTTTTTAGCCAATACAGGGTGATTCATTAATCATAAATCATTAACTCAATTACACACAAAATAAAAATAATTATAGTTAAAAAAAACATTTTAGTCTTGTTTTTTTTTAGAATCATGAATAATTCTCAACAAATTCGCGAGTTCTTAAACTCAACTTTGGTGAGCTCTATTGATGATGACATTTCAAATAATTCTATTATTCCTTCTAACTTAGAGAATACAACTCAATCAACAATAAATTTAGAAAAAAATCCAGCATTTACCGTTTCTAAAAATACTGTTAAAAGAAAATTATTGAGTGATTCTGGTGATTATACTTTGTTTCCTCACTATGGGAAAAGTAGTGTATGGAAGAAATTTAAAAGTGTTATGACAAAATTTTTGTCGTATCTGGTTTAATTTAATCTGGACAGAGTTTTTTTATTTAATGGTTCGGTTCGGTCTAGAATTTTTTTTTATTTTATAGTCCGGTTCGGTTCGATCCATTTAAAATTTCTATCCGATCTGGTTCAATTTAAATTTCATATAACAGTTCAGTCCGGTCTTTTTTTAGTTTTTCTGTACGGTTCGGTCCGGTCCTTGAAAATTCGGACCATGCAGGCAGAGCTCTACACTATGGCCACGTAAAAGAGTACGATGTAATATTACAATATCTCGGCGGCAGGATTATATATTTGAAATTGTATTAAAAGCATGATGTATTAGCGATGTTTACATCTTATTGTAATAAGAATTACCATACCTATTTTGTATTTTTGTTTTGTTTTTAAAACCTATCAATGTAAAAATATCCAACTAAATAAAAATCTTCGCTATTTTAAAATCACTATTCACATTTTCAATTTTTTAGGTAATGTCTTCGACTAGATACGATTTGTGATCTTTTGACGTATCGTTGAAAGAAATCCGTTCGGTGAGAGCTGAGATTGTGCGTTCACAGACAAAAAAAAAACATAGTAAAACCAATACCTTTTCAGCTTCGCATCGAAGCTAATAATAATCAAATATAAATTAATATTAATAAACTAAAAACATATTATGTTTTATCAAATTCGTATTTATAACGAAAAGTTACATTTAAATAATACAGGCAATTCCTTTTACTAGAGCACTGAAGACTAGGTCCCCTTTTGCGTGGTTTTACTATTTAACATATTTATTTGTACTACTATTTATATAATTATAATTATAACAATGATAACCAAAGCACCGTGGTACGTCACCAACAACTCCCTCCACGAAGACCTCAAAATAGTAACAGTTAAAAAAACTGCACACATACAGGGTGTTCAGTAAGTCAGGAAACGGGTTTCTATTGTTCTCATTGTTACAAACTAAATTGTTACTAATAAAAGTTCTTAAAAAAAAAAAAAAAAAAAAATAATGAGTGCATAACGAGGAAATAAGTGTATTTATTTTTTTGTGGTAAAAACAAAAAAGTGTGTGGAGCTATTTTTATGACTAGACATTTCCCCGCCGTACTCTCCCTCCCGTATACGTATAAAAATATCAAATGTGATTAAAATGATGACTTAGAAAAATGTATGGATTACATTGGCGTTATTCTACTGTAGATTTTGTTAGGGGCTTGTTTTATAATTGAGGGTCTTGGTCAAAACCAAAAATCGGAATCTACCCGACGTCTGCCCAAATATCGTCCCTATCTCTTTAAATGAGTTTTAATTACCTGAAGGAGACACAGGCAATCGTGTACCTTAGTTACAGGGGACAGATTATTAAATAAAATTAGACTGTTGTTTTATGTCAACGACAAAGTAAAGTTATATTCTAGATGTTCAGTAGATATAAGTTATATGTAATGTACAATACGTCTGACCTGAATCCTAGTACAGTTGGTTAGTAGGGATATCCAAGTGAGACGGAGTTGGTTGGCTATGATGACAATTGGCGATAGACGGGTCGTTGAATAAAACAAGTTAAGTTATAAATAATATAAATAAGACGAAAGTAATGGTATTGAAAACTATGTCTATAACGGCCACACAAACACAACTGCCCTTTCGACGTCAGTAGCTCTGGGCTACAGACAATTAGAATTGTCACATTAGCATCTCCCTCAATGCTAATTAATATGTATTACAAATTAAATAAATAGAAATAAAATGTATGTAATATAAGTGGTAAGAACATAGTAATAAATGTTCTTACAACTTTCTTAAAGACATGAATGATTTATTTGTCGTTCTAAACAGTATAAAACTTTTTGATAAAAATCCTTTTTCTTGCGTTTTATACAGAGTGATTTTTTTATCATTACACACTCAATTACTTACAGAATAATAATAATTTAAACATTTTTTTTTAATATTATCTTTAGGTACACATTATTCTTAAATTATTAACTATGTAATACTTTTTAAGTTCATCCCTTATGCCTTGTAAGGATGTTAACTTTGTTTTTTTAAATGGGAACACATATTTTGAATTTAATAAAATGTTTGAGTTTCTAATTTAATAGTAAATGACATTAGAATTTTTATTATAACTTTATTTGTTTATTAGATATAAACATTTAAAGTTTTAAATTTTTGAGTTAATATACAGGTATAACACACAAGGGATTACAAATATAGGTAGTTAATTGAATTTTTATGACATTGCTGTCACAGTCACGGATTGTTTATTATCAATTATGACTATCAATAGATATACTTTTTGTATTGTCAGTTAGTGTATTTATAAATTCACAACAATGTACCTTACTACCATTGATAATAACAATGCTGTGTACCTACTAATATCGATGTATAATTGGCTGGGCACCTCGGTAAAAAATTATTGATAAATTTTCATATAAACAATGTGAAAATAAATTTCTGAAAGAGGATACAGATCTTTTTAATGACAAATAATTTTTAATCTTTTATAAAACATTTCAAACACAAAATCAAATAACAACTTATAAGTTGAAAAAACCAAAAGAAATTTTAATAAATTTTTTGACTAATGATTTTGACTTAACAGATAATTCATCATTTTTAAAATGAAAAGTAGTATACAACACAACTAAGTTTTAAATTAAATAATATAATCACAAATAAATTTTATCTTATAGTAAATATTTCATAAGAGTGCTTACCAAACATGAAATATTTAACTATAACTTTAATACATTGTAAACTTTTTAGATTATTTAACTTTAAGTCAAAATTTCATAGGATGGGCTTCGTGGATAAATTAAAGATTCTAAGAGGAAATTAATATTTTTATAGGTTGAAGCTATCTTAACTTATTTTATAATTTTTAGTGATATAAAGTTTGGTTAAAATTGCATTATATGTTAGTATATTTTTTTCTAAAATATTTATAATTCGTTTTTTTTTTAATAATTCATTGTATATTTGAAAAAATAAATTACTAATTTTTATGTAAAAAAACTAATAAAATGCGTAATTAGTAGTTAATATCACACCTACACTTGATTAAATTTAAGTTAAGAAATTAAACACCAAATAATATAAAAATCATGACTATTGACAAATCGAGAAAATTGTTGTATAATAAGTTAAAATCCTCAACACTAAGAGAAAATTAAAAAACCCAGCACAGGGGGGTCGCGGCACAGTGGTGACGTGACATAGATGGATCAAGTTTAATGATATCTGACAGTGATTAAAATCACTATCATAAAAAACGCATCAATACAAATCTTTATATATTGTTTAATTTTTAAAAATTGATAGATTATTCCAAAAGCTACATGATCTGCTATTTCCTTATTAATATCCTGAAGGAAAGAGGAATTATTAAAAAATATTATTTCTCATAAAAAAATTGTGTTGATCCATACAATTTTCAATAAGTTATAGCATTTTAAAGTAAAAATTGTAAAAAATAAAATCGAGAATTTTCACACAAAAATAGCATTTGGTAGCCATTTTTACCGTGAAGACAAAATAAAGTCCGAATTTTTTTTTTTCATAATTAAGTATATTACATAAGTCTTAATTTAAGATATATATAAAATTGTCAGTATTTCCGGAAAACTTTCAAAAGTTAAGTTGAAAAAGTTAATTTTTTGTGAAAAAGTTGTCATTTTAAATCCTCTCATGTGGGCAGGTAAATGGTCAAATTTATGAAAAAAATATACCAAATGATAGGTAAAGACATCAAGCATCTAAAAAAACAAATAATATTGATTTGTTCATTTTTAAAAAAGTTATGGCAGTTTTTAGTAAAAAAAATTTCGAAAATTAGCGATTTTTAAATTTGTAATTTTGTTGGAAGTTCCCCCATTTATGGGAATTTTTTTCAAATTTTGAGGGTAATGTCTTGGACTAGATACGATTTGTGATCTTTTGACGTATCGTTGAAAGAAATCGGTTCGGTGAGAGCTTAGAAATATAATAGTAGACACAAAAAAAGAAAAAAACACAGTGGGGTCGAGGCACAGTGTGGATTAGGCATAGATGGGATAAGTATAGATAATATCTGACAGTGATTAAAATCACTATCATAAGAAACGCTTCGATGCAAATCTGTAGATAGTGTTTAATCCTAAGAAATTGGTGTATTATTACAAAAGTAACATCAACTCTTATTTCTTTATTATAAAATTTAAAATTATAAAAATAATAAAGAAGTTATATTTTGCTTTACTTTTACGCGTATAAAAATTTAAAGGGCTTAGTAAAAAAAATTGAAAAAATTTCGAAAATTAGCGATTTTTAAATTAATAATTTTTATGGAGGTTTCCCCCATTTACGGGGGACGAGGGAAAATTTTTTAATTTTTAAGGGTAATATCTTCGACTAAATACGATTTGTGATCTTTTGATGTATAGTTGAAAGAAATCCGTTCGGTGATAGCTGTGAAAAAGTGGTAACAGACACAAAAAAATAAAAACACATCATAGTAAAACCAATACCTTCTCAGCTTCTTATCGAAGCTAAAAATGGTAGTACAGTTGGTTCGCGACATAGTTGATACAAATATAATTGATATCTGACAATGATAAAAATCACTATAACAAAAACGCTTCTATGTAAATTTATAGTGTTACAAATAAGACAAAGCTAGGATAAGTTTAGTATCATAACTGTGGTAGTGTTTAACTGTAGTTAAGTAAAATACGTGAATTACTATAACTTATTATAGCAATTAGATTTAGTATGAAATTCATATTCAATAATTTAGTATTTTAAATTTTATGGAAAAATTATAAAGTATATTACCTCCATAGAAAGGTGTACTAAAATTGTAAGTAAGGTTGGCCAAGTTACAGTCTTTTACTTACTTTACACTCACTCTCTTCCACATAAAATAATGAATCTATTATCTATCACTTACACTTATCTATGTTGTATAACACTCTTCACTTTTTCTAAAACGGGTATAAACTACAGCAAGATCATACAATACTGCAAAATTTAGAAATATTTCTCCAGCTTCATTTTTTTCGCTAAAATCATACCTTCCATAATTTTTCAATTAAAAATTAATAATACTTTTATTTTATATACTTGTATTATTAAGTACTACTATATACATTTTAGTTTACCATTCATTAGTGTTCACGTGGTTTCATTACGTAATAATTTAAACTGAACTTTTTTGATGACCACTTTAAAATATTGCTTTTATATATATTTCCTATTTATAAATATAGATAATCTTTACACGACCTTCTTCTTCTTTTTCTTCGCCCTAATCCCAACTACTTGTGGTCGGTCAGGTAATCTTTACACGATACTATTATAAAAACATTCAAAATACCTTACGTGACTGTAATTATTATTTGAAGGGAGAGATTATACAAACTTCCCCTCTCTTTAATATAAGAAGTTATATTTTGCTTTACTTTTACGTGTATAAAAATTTAAAGGGCTTGATACAATATTTTTCAATAAAAACTGTTTGTTACTACAAATAAATGCATGAGAAGCAAATATATACTATTCTAAATCAACTTTTCGCGTTGTTTTCAGAAATGTTTGAAATAGATTTCTTAAAGGTCATTGACAACAAAAATAATATTTCTTTTGTTTTTTATATCCTTTTTTTACCAGATAGCGCATTTTTATAATTAAAGACATGATAAAAGACTTTATGTTCTAGAGCCTATAACTTCACATCCAAATAAGCTATCACTGTGTAACTAGCACTGTTTTACTCATATTAAATAGTACTTTAATTTCATTCTTAAATTTATGAAATTTTAATTTTTTTTTTAACATCGAAATTTTGATTTAAATTTAGCATTATTTTAACAGTAAATTTTGAAGGTCAAAAATTTTATTTATAAAATTTTTTTTTTCTTTTCAGAAACCTTTAGTTATGTTCTTTTAGCACATATCATATTGTTATAATTATAATTATATAAATAGTAGTACAAATAAATATGTTAAATAGTAAAACCACGCAAAAGGGGACCTAGTCTTCAGTGCTCTAGTAAAAGGAATTGCCTGTATTATTTAAATGTAACTTTTCGTTATAAATACGAATTTGATAAAACATAATATGTTTTTAGTTTATTAATATTAATTTATATTTGATTATTATTAGCTTCGATGCGAAGCTGAAAAGGTATTGGTTTTACTATGTTTTTTTTTTGTCTGTGAACGCACAATCTCAGCTCTCACCGAACGGATTTCTTTCAACGATACGTCAAAAGATCACAAATCGTATCTAGTCGAAGACATTACCTAAAAAATTGAAAATGTGAATAGTGATTTTAAAATAGCGAAGATTTTTATTTAGTTGGATATTTTTACATTGATAGGTTTTAAAAACAAAACAAAAATACAAAATAGGTATGGTAATTCTTATTACAATAAGATGTAAACATCGCTAATACATCCTGCTTTTAACACAATTTCAAATATATAAACCTGCCGCCAAGATATTGTAATATTACATCGTTTACAAATTACATTTGTAATTTCAATTACAAATTTAAAAATCGCTTATTTTCGAAATTTTTTCAATTTTTTTTACTTAAAATTGCCATAACTTTTTTAAAAATAACCGAATCAATATAATTTGTTTTTTTATAGATACCTTAGGTATTTACTTATCATTATATATATTTTTGTGAACATTTGACCCCTTACCAGCCCACAGGAAAGGTTTTAAAATGAAAAATTTTTCAACTTAATTTTTGATAATGTTCCGGAAAGACTGACACTTTTATATATACCTTAAATTAAAGCTTATGTAACATACTTTAATTTGAAAAAAAAAAATTTGGTGAAAATGACTACCGTATACAAAAATTTGCTATTTTGTGTAAAAATACTGGGTTTTGTATTTTATTTATTTTAGGTGATTTCACATGACTCATAAATGAATTAATAATTATCAAAAGAAGATTAGTATAATCGAATTATGAAAGCTAACTTTTTTTAGCTTCGATGCGAAGCTGATAAGGTATTAAATTTACCATGATGTATTTATTTATTTTTTATTTGTGTGTCTCACTACTTTTTCTCAGCTCTCACTGGATCGATTTTTCTCAACTATATGTCAAAAAATCACAAATCGTATCTAGTTGAAGACATTACCCTCAAAACTTGAAAAATTTTCCTTTGTTTCCCGTAAATTGTGAAAATCCCCCAAAAAATTACGACTTTTAGAATCGGTAAATTTCGACATTTTTAAAATTTTTTTTTATAAAAACTTTTTGAAAAACGAACAATTTAAAATAATTCTTTTTATGTTAAAACCTCAGGAATTTTCCTTTCATTTGATATAAATGTTATGAAAATCAGACCCTTTAGCTGTTCACGGGGGGGATTCAAAATAGCAACTTTTACACAAAAATTTAATTTTTTCAATTTATGTTTTGAAAATGTTCCAGATATACTCCGATCTTCAAATATATTTTAAAATAAAACTAATGTTTTGTACTATAAGTTCTTAACTTATAGTACATAACTTGTTTAATTACAACGCATCTCCATTGTCCTGGGTTTTTTTTCAGGTCAGTCGGCCAAATGGACATGGTTGCCTCCTTATAAAAATTTCTTCACTACTTCTCTGTTAATATGACACAACTGATAATGGGACATTATCTTTTCTAAAATAGTCATAGAACTATACAGCTTTATTTTATTATTAATATTATTTCTATTTAATAAAGTATGTATGTAGAACTTTTCCTTAATGTCCACTGTATGTATAGTATGAATTACTTGTGCGTATCAACTCATCATTATTAAATTTTATATTTTATATACAAATACTCAAATAATGATAATACATACACTCATACAATAACTTGATAACACCTACTACTCTGTAATACAGTATCTGAGTAGAGGTCAACGACCATTACGAAAAACGCGTGTTTAGTCCCAAGGTCTTGAGGCAGTCCGTTGTACCGTTTATTTCTGTGTAAACGATAATTATTTCCTTAAATCTGTCTCGAATGCCGAAATCTCATGAAATATTATACGCAGTAGTGGTCGTTCAAAACATACACATACCGGCCGTGATGAGTCGTAAAAAGTTGACGCTTTAAGATTTTGTTTTTCTGCCTCTTTCTATATATCTTATATTTTTTTATTCGTTTTGTTTTCGTTATTCTCTTCCGGATCATTGCCAAATCACTAACGCCACCAACTATGTTTGTATAATACTATACTAGTTCCGAGTAGCCATCTTCGTCGATTACCCGGCCGACAATTGACGGTCGGATTTTGATTATTTAAATTTCTTCTAGATGAATAATTCATGGTACTTTGTCGTCTCTTAAAGAACAATAAAAATAGTTGACAATAATAAAAAATAGCATGTATTATGATTTACAACCGTTTATCGACTCGAAACGGGAAAAAAATATTTATACACGAAAATACATAAATGGATGATACTTGTAGATTGTGTATATAGAATGGTTCTTTTAACGTTAACCACTTGATTTCTCTTAAAATAATAGCTATGTTAATAAAATTCTTTTTGGTACTTTTTAATTTCATATAATCCTCAATTTATTAATCCTTAAGCATTTTTTAAATTCAACCCTTATACCTCAGAAGTGTATCAACTTTGTTTTATTTTTAATGACAACATACATATTTAACTAATTTATAAATAAAAAATTATATAATAAGAAATTTACTGCCCGTTAACAACTTCTGACCCATTATTTCGAAAGTTATTGCTATTTTAAAGTATAGAGTAGGGGTGAGGTGCTGTTTATGTTATATTTATTATTACGCATTACTATAGCGCTCTTTCTTCTATTTCTTATTTTATTCTTTATTCTTATTATATTTCTAAATATAATTGCTATAATAAGTTATAGTAATTCACGTATTTTACTTAACTACAGTTAAACACTACCACAGTTATGATACTAAACTTATCCTAGCTTTGTCTTATTTGTAACACTATAAATTTACATAGAAGCGTTTTTGTTATAGTGATTTTTATCATTGTCAGATATCAATTATATTTGTATCAACTATGTCGCGAACCAACTGTACTACCATTTTTAGCTTCGATAAGAAGCTGAGAAGGTATTGGTTTTACTATGATGTGTTTTTATTTTTTTGTGTCTGTTACCACTTTTTCACAGCTATCACCGAACGGATTTCTTTCAACTATACATCAAAAGATCACAAATCGTATTTAGTCGAAGATATTACCCTTAAAAATTAAAAAATTTTCCCTCGTCCCCCGTAAATGGGGGAAACCTCCATAAAAATTATTAATTTAAAAATCGCTAATTTTCGAAATTTTTTCAATTTTTTTTACTAAAAACTGGTTGGGTTGCATTTATTTATAGTAACAAACAGTTTTTATTGAAATATATTGTATCAAGCCCTTTAAATATTTATACGCGTAAAAGTAAAGCAAAATATAACTTCTTTATTATTTTTATAATTTCTCCGTATAAATTACAATTTTAAATTATTGAATATCAATTTTATACTAAATTTAATAACTATAATTACTATTTATATATAGTGTATTTTAAAATCAAAGAACTACTAATCAGGATACAATTAAAGAAATAAGAGTTGATGTTACTTTTGTAATAATACACCAATTTCTTAGGATTAAACACTATCTACAGATTTGCATCGAAGCGTTTCTTATGATAGTGATTTTAATCACTGTCAGATATTATCTATACTTATCCCATCTATGCCTAATCCACACTGTGCCTCGACCCCACTGTGTTTTTTTCTTTTTTTGTGTCTACTATTATATTTCTAAGCTCTCACCGAACCGATTTCTTTCAACGATACGTCAAAAGATCACAAATCGTATCTAGTCCAAGACATTACCCTCAAAATTTGAAAAAAATTCCCATAAATGGGGGAACTTCCAACAAAATTACAAATTTAAAAATCGCTAATTTTCGAAATTTTTTTTACTAAAAACTGCCATAACTTTTTTAAAAATGAACAAATCAATATTATTTGTTTTTTTAGATGCTTGATGTCTTTACCTATCATTTGGTATATTTTTTTCATAAATTTGACCATTTACCTGCCCACATGAGAGGATTTAAAATGACAACTTTTTCACAAAAAATTAACTTTTTCAACTTAACTTTTGAAAGTTTTCCGGAAATACTGACAATTTTATATATATCTTAAATTAAGACTTATGTAATATACTTAATTATGAAAAAAAAAAATTCGGACTTTATTTTGTCTTCACGGTAAAAATGGCTACCAAATGCTATTTTTGTGTGAAAATTCTCGATTTTATTTTTTACAATTTTTACTTTAAAATGCTATAACTTATTGAAAATTGTATGGATCAACACAATTTTTTTATGAGAAATAATATTTTTTAATAATTCCTCTTTCCTTCAGGATATTAATAAGGAAATAGCAGATCATGTAGCTTTTGGAATAATCTATCAATTTTTAAAAATTAAACAATATATAAAGATTTGTATTGATGCGTTTTTTATGATAGTGATTTTAATCACTGTCAGATATCATTAAACTTGATCCATCTATGTCACGTCACCACTGTGCCGCGACCCCCCTGTGCTGGGTTTTTTAATTTTCTCTTAGTGTTGAGGATTTTAACTTATTATACAACAATTTTCTCGATTTGTCAATAGTCATGATTTTTATATTATTTGGTGTTTAATTTCTTAACTTAAATTTAATCAAGTGTAGGTGTGATATTAACTACTAATTACGCATTTTATTAGTTTTTTTACATAAAAATTAGTAATTTATTTTTTCAAATATACAATGAATTATTAAAAAAAAAACGAATTATAAATATTTTAGAAAAAAATATACTAACATATAATGCAATTTTAACCAAACTTTATATCACTAAAAATTATAAAATAAGTTAAGATAGCTTCAGTTTTTTTTTATATTAAAAATAAACAAAAATTATTTTGTAATTTAATGAAATTTCGCGTTTATAAAACTAGTGTAGAATTTTTCCATGCCAATTTTAACAAAATTTTTGTTAAATTAACTTTATTTTTTTGTAATATTAACAAACCACGGTGCTATAATAACTTACTGTTTGTTGATTTAACTGTGGATTTTGTTATTTTTAACGACTTTTTTTCTGTGAAATTCACTTTATTAAATGTAAATAATTTAAATAAAAATGCTCTACTATGTTCTTTAAGTATTTTTTCCCCTTTGGTTGCGTATATTTTGGCGTGGGTTTTGTACACTTGGTAGCGGTAATTGAAGGTTAGTTTCGGTTGTTGAACCTTCGTTGTCGTTGTGGTCATCGTCGCTGTAGTCATCATGGGGTGTGGCGAGGAAAGATAAACAATATACATACAATGTACATATATTTGTGTACTTTCATTTTAAATATATACATTTTATTAAAGTTAAATTTTCAGTAGGTAGAGTTGTATATTTATATAAGTTATTTTTAAATTTTTTTATATTAAGTTAAAAAAAATCGCAGAGTTCCGACCCTGATCAACAGAAGTGATTTTTCGGTGTTTACCAATCCTATTTCCCAAATGTTAATTAAAAACATAAGTTATCAATATTTTAGAATATAGAGTAAACAATTGGCAATATTTAGTGCTAGTTTTTAGGACTTTTTTTTAGTCAAAAAATTGTACTTAGTTCAATTTAAAAGTAAACCATTTGATGACTCACTAATTTCTGTTACATTTATACTACTCACACAGGTAATTTGCTAATAATATACCGCGGTTCATGACAAAATATTTTGATACCTTATGTTTTACTTATAAAATAAAGCTTTCCCATCATAAGATTTATCAACTGCAGTAAGCAACATTCATTATATACCATTTAAAAAGTATTTTGAGGGTATTTTCGGTAAAATAGTTTATACTACTATATACTGTAGTATGAATATATAAGTACATGGTCATAGCCAGTCTTGATAAATGATAACTCGCTTCAGATTCAAATGAAGTATACCAAATCAGGATATCAAAATAAATAAAGAGATTATAAAGCAGAGAAAATATTAGACTCCCCGATAGTTTATGAAGGTAGTATTTTTTTTAATTGATAAAATAATTGATATTATTTTATAGCACGCTAAATTAATTTTTGCGCAAGGCATTGAATAATTAATATAATATACATATAATATTAAATTAGTTATAGCCCTCTTACCCACAAAAAGAAACTTGGATAAATGAATGATGTATAGGTATAATAAAATAATATATTTTCAATATTTTACAAAAGTAAAATGTTGCGCAATGTTGTGTAAAATTAGTACTAAAGTTTTGAATTGAGTCATATTTCAATTTATTGTGATTTGAAAATAATTATACTCTAATATCATAAAAATTATTGTTAAACAACTGTATATAACTTTTTATTTTATAATTATTATTTATCGGGGATGACTTTAGAAAATAAGTTTTAATGATAAATTGTTGTCCTGTTCTATAAGTACATTATTATGAGAACTATCTCTTCTTCATAATCGTGTGTGTATTGTGCTGAATATATTTTAGATTACTTTGGCAAAAAAAAGGGATCTTTTGTATTAGATGACGATTGATATTATGTAAAATATTCATATAACTTCATATTTACCTGTTTGTTAGTTTTCACTTTTTAATCTATATAAGTTTTTAGTAGTCTTCACACGTACTGGTAAAGTACAATAGAGATTCAGCATAGTGAAGTTGAGGCATTTTTTTAGATTAATATTAATTGATATCTGACAGTGGTTAAATTATCTGTCGTAAAACACTTTGATATGTATTCTATGTAACAAATTTAAAAATTTATGATATTTGTCAAAAATTTCTTAATTATCGACTTTAGAGGTCGATTATTGGTAATAGATAAGTCATTCAAAGTCTTTCTTTTTTTTTTATCGTAGATTACACAAAAAACCTTTAGTTTTATTTAGTTATGATTGATTTAGATTTTTATCGAAAATTGTATGATTTTTGACTTTAATGCCTAATAATTCCAAATTCGAAATTTTAAATGTTTTTTTTTGTTTTTATCTTAAAGTATATTGTATTATTATAAGGTGTAAATGCAAAAAGTGAGATTTTTTGGAAAATTTTCAATAGTTGAAATTTTGATATGATTTTTAAGCTCCCACAGTACCTTGATAATGATTGGATTTTGAAAAAAGTATGTCATCGGAAACGAAAGTATGTAAAGGGCAGGTAAAGGGCCAGATTTATAATAAAAATATACCAAATGATAGGTAAAGACATCATGCTTCTATATAAAAAATAATAAAGAATAAAGAATTTCTAACTAAACTAAAAATATTTCAGTTGCTTTAGATAGAGTAAAAACTGATTCATTTACTATTAGTGAAGTTTTCGTCATCTAATGAGATTTAAACACATTTTTGTGGTTGAAATTTGCAATGAATGTTTGTTAGAATTATTCATGAACTGTTTTGAAATGGCTTTGACCAGCTACTATTTTTTAGCTTAATTACTTGATCCTAGATATTTGGGTAGTGTTTTGAATTAAGATCAACCTACTATTATATTAACGTTTTTTTTTTTTTTTTGACAACCGTTAGGATGGTTAATACTATTGGTATATTCTGGGGAAATTGAATTGCAGTGGTTTCCCGTGCCTTCTGCACTGGGAACATGGTGCTTTTTCGCTACCGTAGAAGCGCACTCATGGTCACCCATCTGTTCACCTAGGCACAGCTTAACACTACAGTTTTATCAACAACTAGTGTGACCACCGCGCCACACCACACCACCATATTAATGTTTATCATCCAGAAATCATGCCTAAAATAATCATCGTTTAGGCTCATTCTTTTCAATTTAAAGATTATCTTTTTAAATAAAATGTTGTTGTCACTGTCAAGCCTCTTAAATGTTGTTTAGTTTTAGAAAATAGTATAAGCCATAAAATTTTAGACGTGGTAAAACAACTATTTACAGCCTGTGTTTCTTCAGCGAGTATAGAAACGATTTTTTCGAAATACCGTCTTGTTCATACTAAACATAGGAACATATAAGTTGTTGAATACTCGTATTAAAATTTAAATCTCAAACAAAGTTAATTAGATTAAGGTTCGACTTAAAAAAATTAGATAAAACCTGATCAGTAACGTATTTCAGCACTTATTCTACTCCTTTTAAGCAATAAATTAGCGGTTAGAAAAAATCAAAATTACCGTCTTAGGACGGTAGACAAATACTTCCACTAATAAATACTGATTATTGGTTTAAATTAAACTTAAAAATGACAGACTTAATTGAGACGCACACGTATATGTATATATGTATAAATATATACATATGTAAGTATATACAGTATAAAGGTGTACTGGATTATAACATTCAATGTCGCTACGTTACGTTTGTCAGGTCGCTAACTCGTTCTACCCGTTTACTGCCATGAAATCCAGAGCCTCCCAAGAGAAGTTTTCAATTCAAAAAATATAGTTGGAGATTCGAGAACTTTGCTCTATATTTTTCAGTAGGAGATTTAATGTTAAAAGGTTAGAAATAAAAAAACCCAGCACAGGGGGGTCGCGGCACAGTGGTGACGTGGCATAGATGGATCAAGTTTAATGATATCTGACAGTGATTAAAATCACTATAAAAAAAAAACGCTTCGATGCAAATCTTTAGATGTTGTTTAATTTTAAAAAATTGATGGATTATTCCAAAAGCTACATGATCTGCTAGTTCATTATTAATATCTTGATTAAGATAAAGTATGTCGAATGAAAAAGGGATTATNGATGGATTATTCCAAAAGCTACATGATCTGCTAGTTCATTATTAATATCTTGATTAAGATAAAGAATGTCGAATGAAAAAGGGATTATTTCTCATAAAAAAATAATGTTGATCCATACACTTTTCAATATGTCATAGCATTATAAAGTTAAAAATGTAAAAAATAAAATCGAAAATTTTCACACAATAATAGCATTTAGTAGCCATTTTCACCGTGAAGACAAAATAAAGTGCGAATTTTTTTTTTTCATAATTAAGTATATTACATAAGCCTTAATTTAAGATATATATAAAATTATCAGTATTTCCGGAAAACTTTCAAAAGTTATATTGAAAAAGTTAATTTTTTGTGAAAAAATTGTCATTTTAAAACCCCCCCTGTAGGCAGATAAAGGGTCAAATTTACAAAAAAAAATGTCAAATGATAGGTAAAGACATCAAGCATCTATATAAAAAAAAACTATATTGATATGTTCATTTTTGAAAAAGTTTTTAGTAAAAAAAATTGAAAAAATTTCGAATATTAGCGATTTTTAAATTTGTAATTTTTTTGGAGGTTTCCCCCATTTACGGGGAACGACGGAAATTTTTTCAATTTTTAAGGGTAATGTCTTCGACTAGATACGATTTGTGATCTTTTGACGTATCGTTGAAAGAAATCAGTTCGGTGAGAGCTCAGAAATATAATAGTAGACACAAAAAAAGAAAAAAAAACACATCATAGTAAAACCAATACCTTCTCAGCTTCGCATCGAAGCTAAAAAGTAATAAGAAAAATGATCCTGATTACATAATCAAAGGTTTCTAGCTTGAATATACCCTTCAGTTTTTTTCTTACATTTGTACATTGTTTTTGAATTATCCACGGTATTTATTATAATTGTAATTTCTTTGGGCAAGACTTATCCTAGAGTAACCATCTTATGCAGAGATTTACCATTTATATTTATTTATTAATTTCATTTATTTTACTTTGCTTAACAACAGGTCCACAATTAAGAACTTTAATGCCCGGGTTACTCAATTTCGCCTCCTCCTAATGAGACCTTCTTATTTTGCTCATCGATAACAATTATTTTTTATTTTAATATTAATGAGAAAAAAAAAGGGTCTTCAACTCTATAATTCATATTGCTGGATTGCTGTCTTGGATTTTCTCTAGTGTCCCCTAGATGCAGTCCTGCTTAACAAAGTAATGTTGTTTAATACTCGAATGTTGCGATGGTGCTACTGATGTACACGTACCGGTCACACGCGGACAAATGTTCCCTCGCCTTTAACGTTATTGTTATTATTTTTATTACATTGGTGCATTACTTAGTGTATTAACAACGGATAGTATTAATGAGAGAGAAAAAAGATCTTCTTGAGTGAATGCGTCGTATAGTAACGGTATACGGGACGTACCGTTGGGTCGTACCCCGCGCACTTACCATCTCGTACCCTCGCGCCGTCGACCAACTTCTCAGGTCGACGTCACTGCGGCGGCAACCGGTAAAAACAACGGTTGTTGTGTTTCTCCGCCAGCGCTTCTTGACGCGAAAGGTTACACAAAGTTTTACCGCAAACCGCTTGGTGAACCGGTGATGGGGTAAGGGTGAGATACAATAATGTAACTTCCGTACGTGTAACAAAAACTTTGCATACTTTTTTTAAATTTGTAATAAGTTTTGCGAGTATACCCGTTATTTCAGGTTTTTATTTACATTACTACCCCATTTTTCAGCGTTACTAAATCAACCATGGATCTTTTTTGTACTATTTTCGCCTTAAACAAATTAATACTTATTGTTTACTACGGTTGTAATATAATTTCAATTATCTAAATTAAACAATGACTATAGATTTGCAATTTTGATGATATTTTCTTCTATATAAATTATCATTCGCCAAGCACCTTCCAGAATCGCCATATCACTGTCAATACTTGCAATGCTAAAGTCTATGGCTTTCGTTGTTACCGCTTTACGCTGCGAAACGTCTCGTTCGGTTTAGCCACAACCAAGAGGGGGCTACGTCGCAGAAGAAAACATCGTCTGGTGGGGACCCCGACCGGTCGCCGGTTCTGAGCCAACCTAGATGGCCCATGGTTTCAAGTTCAATGTCTGCCGTGGTCCTCGGTGGTCGTCGAGTCGTGTCCGTAACCGATAGCCGAAAATTCTGTCTTGACATTTTGTCAGTTTTCGGTTGTTCGCGGTAATGAAACTGTGTTCTTTTTGTTTGCTAAACTTGAATTTCATTTAATAAATATATTTAAATTTAACGCATTTTTTGGAAATTCAATTTGCATTATTTGCAGCTCGGTATTTATTCAACCGCTAAAATATATTAAATTGTACTCTAATAAATTATACACAATAATATTCATTTTGGTGCGATTTGTCGTTGTTTTTCGTTTATATAATTATATCTCCGGGGTAGATTAAATGTGCTTCTGTGTGCGTTCATCATGTCCGGGTCGCGGTGTAGGCCACTGACTTGTGCGATAGTCGGGACGTGCAGCAGAATCGAGTGCATCGAGGAGTCAAGGGTTGAGCAGCGTTACATTTGTCGTCGAAGAAGCTCGTTGTTTCAAAACAGCATCGGCAATAGTAGCTGACAAAAAGAGAATCTTATACTTTGTCTTCTTAATAATCGGATTTTAGTCAATTAATTTTTTCAAAATTAAAATTCCAATAATTATAACTTTTTACGTGTGTACTGTGTAACATTTACAAATCGCGTTTACTTAAATTAATCGTCGTGGTCTTGGAGTTTTAGTTTATTGACTACCAAAAAAAGTACGTGCCTTTTAGTAACAGTAGTAGCACTACTATGCCGAGTACGATAAGAGGTAAGAATATTTTTCACGATACTTTGAACTACTAAAAAGTATAATAATTAAAGCGTTCATAAGTTATTATTGACACGAATAATTGTAATTTAGAGCATATATAATTAAATGAATACTAAAACAATTGCGACTTAGAGATATGAAAAATAAGACTATTATTAATTTTCATAAGTAAAGTAAGATGTCATCTTTTAGCACTTTTGAATTCTAGATGCTTCTGATCGAGATGTTTTATATAATTTGTTTTCGATGAACGATACATTAAATACGTTTTTTCATTCATAAATTTCAGCGACATAAAAAATATATACTCTCGGTTAAACTAGTTAGATGTGTTGAAGGTAAGACTAGGCACACGATAACACCATGTATAAGGGGGCGCAGTCAGCAAAAAAATTAGACATTCACATGTAAGTCGGCGCTACATTCCTTTTTTACCACTCATTTCTCGGCACAACGACCCTGGTACAATCATCGTGTATGCTTACATTTTACATGAACTCAGATATTAAAAATAACATCAAAATATTCACTAGTAATACGCATATGTAATATGTATCATAATAATCATACATATGTTATGTTTTCTAGATACTTATTTATATACATAAAAGTATTTACACGCAACGGTTTAGGCAATTATCGGTACGGTAAATGATGTCGTCATTGTGCTTGCGACAAAAAAAATATATATATGAAAAATAAAAAAAAATTACACATGCATACATATATCCACGCGCTCGTTGTGCAGCGGTATTTCGCTTGAGTCGACTGAATTCAGTCTTGAAGAAAAAATAATGTACTTGTGCGTGTTCGTGTGTAATACGCGAGAGAGCAAAAAAAAATGAAAAAACCGTTTCGGTCGAATTACTAATATCAACAATAAACGAATGTATAACTATGGGTTACTAGTGCACCCATTGGTTATTTTACAATAATAACAATATATAAATTCGCTTATGAACTAAACATTTTTGTATTGTAAAATTAAATTGCTTGCTAGTCGATATACATGTACATGTAAATAAATGTGTATGTCGATGTGTGTGTGTGTATTTAGCATGTATGAATAGTTCGATTTTTGTCGGCTAATTATTATTGATATTACATTTCATAATCAATTAACGATGACGACGACGGACGAACAAATTATTTTCTAATAGTTGTCTGTCGTCAGTTCAATATATTTGCTATTATTTTTAATTTTTAAAATTAATTATCGCTTATTAACCGCTAATATTAATTACTAATCGTAATTTGACCTGTATGGGTTGGGTCTCAACGGACCCACCGTCCAATAATAGTGACATCCTGAAAGTCTTCATTACTAATCGGCTGTTAATATAATCGTTAAGTCCAGATCACGTAGTGCCATAGTTAGATCGGTCGATTTGGACGTGTGAAGGAAGCGTTAAGTATTAAGTACGTTGACGTCCTCGAAATTACGAGTATTGTTTCCAGTAAACAAACATTTTAAGCTAAATCCATTTGTTAAATATTTTATAATTGAAATATCAATGATAAAAGTTGAAATAGTGATAAGGAGACTGTAAAATATCGTTTATTAAATACATAGCTTTCATAATATTTTAATTAATTATAAAAAATCAAATAAAATCGAATCTCTCTTTCATTATTTGTTTTAAAAAATATTCTTTAGAATATATAAATTAATTTAAATCGATCGACAATAAATAATAATTGTATCTTGTCCTTTATTTAAGAGACAGTCGATAAAAAAGTGAATATTAATGCAACAACATTTGTATAGTTCTGATTAAACCTTCTTTCTACTACTCTGAATGTTTTTGAAATTATCGACATTTTCCGATAACTGCGAAATCGGTATTCTTTTGTTAATAAATATTACTATTAGGTTCGCATTTTACAGGAGTAAACTTTTTAGGGTGGAATTTTGGTTGAAAATATTCCTTTTTTGAGTTCATTAAGTCATATATTACCACAGATATTTCTATCCACTAAAAATCAATCAGCAAAATGCCATAGTAACAGAGGCAGATCATCTTTATCAATAAAAAATAATTATACAACGCTATATTTGTCATTGACCAAAACCTACTCTCTATCAAAGTGATTTTTCTATAATTTTTGTTGTTTAAATTATCGCTATGTTTTTGCTATTGTATGCTAATTTGGAGCTGCAACAAATGCAACGGGCATTATTCGTCATTCAACCACTGCGCCTTTGCGTCCAGCGTTCAGGCAAAATCCGTCGATAACGCGCTATTGCGTCGAGCCTACGCCGACGCACACGCACACGCATTACTACCATACCGCGGCGCATCTCAACGGCCTTTCGCGGCTGTTGTTGATGTCGTAGTAGTCATTGTCATCGTCTGAGCGCGCGTACCGTCGTCGGCGTTTTTCTATCGTGGGGATTTGTAAAAAAAAAAAAATAACTTTGATTAGAATACACAATTGATTCGTATATAACACATTCGTGGACATACGAATTCATACGCAATATACATGTATTGGATTGTACACGTTATACCGTCAACAGTTTATTGCTATATATTATACACTGATTGACCGACCGACCACCAATTGTAGTGTGTTTCTTAAAATACTTCAAGGAAAATAGTTGGATCTATCGTTTACTAGAACCAATTTTGGTGTACTGTTGTGTTCATATTGGTAGCACTAGCAAAAGTTGGAAGTGGCGGCTGCGGTTGAAGCCGAGCACTGCGAAGACAACCAAGATGATGCGACCGAACCCTGGGTCGCTTCACATCCGACAACCGTCGTAGAAGACACGGCAACCACCATCATTATAGTGAAACCGGCGGCCTCCATAGTCGAGGTCGCCGGTGACGCCAAATCTCAGTCGCCTCCGTCTTCATCACCGCCGCCTACCGCAGCCGTAACAGTCATCACTGAATCTCCTTCATCAGTGACTCCTCCACCACAGTCTGTTTCGGCTTCTCTACCACCACCGCCGCCGCCTTCCGTAACCATTACAACAGGTAAATGTGAATTTCGATGAAAATTTATTGTGTGAGTAGTTGTAAAAAGAAACATTTGTATTTGTTTGTGTTGAATCCCAAAAATATTATATCGCCAATATTTAATTCTATACAATCAGTGACATAATTTATCTTGAAACCTTTTTTTTTTTTGTTAATGGATTACTAGAAGCTTTTTTTAATTTACTCCGTTAGTTAAATAGCTATTTATTAATTCATGAAATGATGTCGTGTTACTTAAAAAAAAAAACCGTTTCTGAAACATAGTGATGTGCTGTAACTTAATTTATACATATATATATATATATATTTTTTTTTATTATATAATTTTTGATATCACATTTTTCAGTAGCGTTGTTTTGATTTTGTTCTAGGGGGATATGCATAAGGAAAATGTTAACAATCTTCTCCAAACTAAAAAAATTGTATCTTTACCATATAAATTATCTTATTTTAGGGCATCTATCCCCATCACCTCTCCCCCATGCCTTTGTTTATTTTCATTATCATATCAAAAATATTAAATACATTGTGTGGTAGTGAAGTGGTGTAGTAGTAACAAAAATAACAGAGATGATTGTTCCAGTATGTAGGTTAATCGCAGTATTTTCAAACAACGTCAACAACAAATGACGATTTGAACACGACATTGAGGGTGACGGGAGGTGAGCGGCGTCTTGGGGGTATTTTGAAAACGGGGTGGGTTTTCTCAGTGACCGGATCGATCGCAAAAGCGTGCGCCCTGTACGATACGGGCGCAAGTCGCTATCGATTGTTCTTCTATTTTCTACGCTTTTATCCCTTCCCGACCCTGAACACTCAATCGGCTAGGGGTAGAAAAGTCCAACGTCATTATGCGACTTAACTTTTGGTGCAACATTGAAATGAACGATCCGGAAACCCCGTTTGCATCCATTCGCCTTATGCAAGTGTTGTACAAAATTATAAAATATTTTTACTAATCATTATTAGTTAAAAAAAAACATTCTCATATTTATCAACGTTGAGCTTTTGGATAAATGAAAACTATGTCATGACTTTGTGTATATTATGTACGTATTTATTAACGAAATGTATATTTGTCTGAGTTATCATTTTAAACGAATATATTTTAACTTTGATTTCAAAAACATTGAAAACCTAAATTCTCAAACGCCTCAGACTGAAAAATACTTTCTAACACATTAACATTTTTGTTAATACCTGAGAATCGTGTGTTATGAAAAATGTAAACTAAATTGTGGTAAGAGGAGGATATATGGTATCACTTATAGAATCATATACAACAAAAATTATATGAATGAATTTCGAAAATTTGAAACCAGATACGTTTACCGAGATTAAACATTGTAAATAGTAAAGTATCTGCAATGGGGGATCCTTCTTTATTACTCATCAGATGTGTCATAGAAGTTTTTTAGATTTAAATATTATATAATGAATAGTTTTGTAGTTAATAGAAAGACAATTATTTCATATCTTATATTTTGAATTTATTATATATTGCCACTTTCATAAAAGTACTACATATGTCCAAAAGATTATTTTTTAGAAATTAATAAATATAATTTTAGTTTTATCGTGATCATAAATGATCATTTTGAAATAATATAACACATAACTAATATTGAGTCTTTCAAATCCATATGTTTATACAAAAAAGATATCAGATTTTTTAAATCGAACATAAATTATGTTTGACACCAAGTGATAGAATTTTTCGAAAATACCCTGTATTGTTTCCATAAGATATTGTGTGGTGCGATTTGATCGTGTGATTTCAGTAGTCTGATGATTGAGTGTTAATTACACACTATCATGAAATATTAGAATTAACTAGCCAATGCGGCACGAAAGTCAAATTCGTTAATTTCTGTTACTGTTCTTGTCTATTGAAGTTTTGTTTTTGGTGCATTAATTTTATTACAGTTAATTAGCGTATTAAACACAAACGGGACGAAACCAAAAAATAACACTATTAGAAAAACTACTTTCCAATTTGAAGTGTAAACAAAGCGCATTGTCGATGTCATCGAGTCAGCCATCGAATCAAGACGTTTGTGATTAATTTTCGATATTATGGTGAAGAGATGACGTTATTGTTGTTGGTATTTTTTGAAAGAAACGTTGTGTAAGCCGAAGAAGGTCAACGGACGGGCTCGAGAAAAATTCGTCAGTTTTGCACGCGCACTCGAGTTCTGACGAGGGAGGGGAAAAGAAAGAAAAAATCTCCGTTTAATCGTTGGCCCGTTATAAGGCTTGTAACGGTTGTCGTCTTTATGTGCACAGAAATACCTCTTGCTCACACATAACGGGTTAACCAACGGAGTGACGTCATGCCGCGTGCACCGGTCGGTCGGTCGGTCGGTCACGTAACGGGACAGAAAAACAAAACGGTACCGCGCTTAGTACCATGCCACTAGCTAGTAGTGGGGATTGTCCACCCGTGTAAACTTGTTGTGTCTTTTTGTATTTGTCTTCGCGGCAAACCCGTTGTCTTTTACACCTTTAATGTTGTTCGCTCGTACAATCAATAAAAAAATAGAGAGACATAACACATGAAATTATTTTTTACGATAAAATTCATCCGGAAACTCATAAAACTAAAGTTGATTTATTGTGGAATATTTGATTGTTGTGCCTACGCGGTAACACCGCGGCTGGCCGGTACTACCACCGCTTCTGTGGTCGAGTCGACGAGGTCGGTGAACCCGTTCAAGACGCATAACGGGCCCAACAACCTCGCACCACCACCACTACCTACGGCTGTTGTCCCGTTGCCGGCAAGGACGTTCGACGACTCTTGTACATACGTAGGAGTCGTCATACGGGTGTTCCGTATTACATTATGCCCAATCAGACCAATAAGTTACAGCTGTACTCTCATTGCACACACTCTTAACTGCTACTCCAAACTTTGGTCTAAAAAAATCATATCCTAAGACGATAAAGGTCGGGAATCTGGTTTCATTGAAACATGTGCTTTTTTTCGATCACGTTTGTGTGCTGGGTATAGTTTGTTCCGGATAAATAGTACCAATGTCGATGTTATGACATATTGTTTATAGATATAAGAGTACTCTAAACAATGTTAAATTTTTATACATTTCGAATAAAAAATAACGTGCGTGGCATAATATACAATTTAGGGACTGGGTTTCGTCGACTATGATGCGAACAGTAATGCGGTTTGGCTCAGTTACATTTGGTTCAATACAATACAGAACATTTAATTGCACAATTAATCATTTTATAAATAATAATAATAGCTCTCGTACGTTTATTGATGAATCGAATAATGTATTCGACTCGTACAACGGATTCTAGCGACAAATTCTTTATGATTTCCTTCAAATTCCACTAAAAATATCATAACAGTACCAAAATACTGTTTTGCATAATTATAATAACTACTCGGTATTGAAAAGGAGTGTTATTGTTAGAAAATCGAGTAACACGACTCTTTTGGACCTGCTGCAGTTCGGTGCAACTCGGTATGGCCGCACCAAAGGGTGAATCAAAGCGGTAGACAGGTGTGTTGTTGTATAACAAGGATGTAAACCTACACTATGAGATTGCGGCAAGTCGTCGTCGTATATTGACAAAAACTACATAACGGTATTAATGTGCGTCTACAGGTATATGGAGCTCCGAAGGTCGGTTTTTTATGCTTGTTTATATGAATTGAATATCGTCTGGAGATTGCAGATGGTTTTGTGTGGAAGACGATATTACAACAGATACCATTGTGGGAGGCTATTTCGTTTTATGTCTATCGGTTATGAACGACTCTATCTTGTGTCGAGCTTCGTAGATCGATAGAAATCGGTTGGTTATAAATATCTTAATTGTTACAATTTGTATATGTTTTTTTGTATAACTTTCCCATATATTCTTACCCACTGAAAATGGAAATTTTCAAACATCGTGAATAATGTGAAGAAAACCTAATTTTCCACGAATAAACTTTGTCATTCTTCCGGTATTGATTGCTCAACAAAATGTGACCCTAACTAAATCAGAGAACCAGACCAAGTTGACAAATCTTTCCGAATCTTCATTACATATGGCAATTTAAACGGGATCAGGTGAATAACCTGAATAATAATTTCCCTCGCATAAAGAATAAATAAATTATTTTTATTTTAAACGGACGAAGATCAACCCAACCAGTACATACATTTTATAAACTATGTCGAGCATTATTGTTTTTGTACAAAAAGTGCAAAGAATATCGTCTAAAACATCACTGAGTGAGTATTTACTACAACATAAAAACACGTATGTAAATATATTTGTACGTGAAAAGAATAAAGATGAAATCAACAATCTAATATTAAAATACCAATCGTAAAGCAGTTGGGTAAATTTGTTGTGCAAATATGTTTTGAAACATTCAAACGCAGAAGAGACAAAATAAAATCCATTTCCAAGTTATTTAACAATAATATACAAGTGATTTAGTAAAATAATTCAAACTAAATTTATTTTTCAATATTACAATAATTCCTACTGGAATTAAAATAAAAAAATCCATTTTATCAATGTTTGATGTTAAAATATTAATAAATATTGAAAAATATCGATCTAAAGAATACATTTGATAAACCATAGAGAAATTAAATGATTTTATTATTTTGAATTTGAGATGTAATAAAAAATTACAATAATAGTGTAGAACGAAAACCGAATGAGTATTAAACCACTTATCGAGATAACATAGTTATTTCTATTAAAGGGAATTTTTGTAGTTATATATTTCAAGTACAGACTTCATAAGCTTATGGTTAAGTACTAGAACACTACAAGGCACACAATTAATTATTTGATGTATTGATGTTCTTCTGTAGTGTTAATTCGTTCCAAAATGGCCATTTTTATTTATAATAAAATGTTTCTTACCTAATAATGAAAAACTCAACAAAGTATCAAGAAAAATGTTGTCAAGGCAAGCGTTAGGGTGTACATGATAGTCTACAGTCCTCCCTTTAAGCAAAACAAGTAGCGGTCATGTTGATCAAAAATACTTTATTAAATTGAATGTTTATGAAATTCATGGTGATCAAAACAAAAGTGTTCAATCGCATTTATTACAATCCCATCTGGAATACAATAGAAGAAGAAAAAATGAGTTTTATTTTGGTTGAATATTATTTAGAATTAACAGAAAATTATCAACGATTGTTGCAACACACAATAACTAAAAATCCGCTCAAAACGTATCTGTTTCACGCTTAGCCCCAAGAGAAATAAATCGCACATTGTTAAGGTTGGCTTATTTTTCTTGTCGTTCTTTTGACTGACGGAACAATCACAACATGCAAAAACAAATTGTTTTCGATGAAGTGCTGCTACGTACGAGTTTAGGCCTTCCCACGGTGTATTTCACGACCGAGAAACCTTTGTGGTCAGATACCCGGTGGCAACGCCTCCACTGACTACTGGTTAATTGGCTTCTTTCAGTAGAGAGCGAAAGGTTTTATGGGGTTGGGTGGCGGTGTCGGCGACTACAACGCCGTTGAATAACGTTCAAAACGTCGCATGTGCATCGGATCCAAAGCGCCAGCGCGGTCCTCTGTTGTCGTCAACGTAATACTTACATGTATAAAAAATCTTAAAGTGTACATTTATGCGTGTGGTTGTATGAATATGCTATTTTCCAGCTTGTCGATACAAATAAAGACAGAGCGCCCTCTGCGACGCAGTTTTTATTACTAGTCATGAATAATAACAAATGATTAATTGGAAATTTAATTTGAATTAGAAGAACCGTAACTAAGGAAATGAAGTTGCCGTCATTGTATTCTGAGTAATATTGTATCGTGCTATTTATTTTTTGATTTTTCTGTTATTGCGAACTCTTTTATGAAATACAGAAAGAAACCCTATACTATACATAAGGTATCCGAACGAAAATAATTAATTTTCGAACCAACGCAGTAAGGGATAACGAGAACAACTTTGGTTAAAGATGTTTCCCACCAATACCCGACTTCACCGGTGTATACCTCAGGGATCGCATAAGTAGATTTATTATTTATCGAGTTTTCCGCCAGTTTAAATGAAAATCTTGTACCTTGTGTTAGTTACAATGTTATTATAATTTCAATTTCTCGTTTCCTGTTCTTCTCGACTGCGGCGCTTGGTTGGTCTATCTATATCCACGCATGACGTTGGTCTTAGTCGTCTTTTCGCCGCAAAATATATATGTTCACTCACACACGCTCGGACGGCGCGTGTATTTCCGTTACGGGGACAAGTGTGTACGCGCGCCGCCCCCACCACACGCTTGCTGTTCCGAAGACGGTGAATGGCCATAACGTTGCCGCCGACCGCGCGCCGAGTGCCACCGACTACGTCAGTCCCTCGCTCAGTCAGTCACTCAGTCAACCACTCAGTCGGTGAGCCATCCGCGTGTACAGGTGACTGCGTTCGTCCGTCACGTCGCGTTTGTTCGTCCGTCCGCAGTATTTCGCCCGCAGTGTGTATTGGTGTAAACTTCATCCATTTACTGTAGCGTGTTGATACAAACTAACCAATTACCTGATAATATTTTTTATTGTTTTTACAAAAAATAATTTTCTTATTTTAAAGAGTACGACGCGGTCGTCTTTTGGATAGTGTACGGACATCGGTTTGACGTTATTCCGCCCATTTCTAGCGTATGGAATAAAAGTAAATACAAGTAAAACATAGCATGTGCCCGTGACTTTTGTGCGCGATAATTAAAGATACGTTTGTTGTTTTGTTTTCTTTACAAAGATAACGGTATCGCTGCCGTACGAATCGTCCGTCGGGCTCAATGCCCTCGTCCGACTGTAGTCGCTCGACATCAGCTCCATTATTATTGTTGTTTTTATCGTCATAATATATTCGAGTGTGTAACAAAAATTGTACGAGCGAATAACGTTAAAAAAACTAAACAGTGTTAACAAGTTAGTTATGACCGCTGAAGACGAAGATCGAAAGTGACGGTAGAAAAAATCTGCTGGTATTAAAACGACGCCATCATCAATCCTTCAACCCCTTTTTGGTTGGACGATGTACAAACCGACGTGACGGCTGCTTCCCGACTTGACATGTCTTCGCCGTCGTCGTCATCGCCGTATTATTACGGTGGTATTCACCATGGTGGCGGCGGTGGTGTTGCTAACACGTCCGGCGTTGCTGCTGGAGTTCCCGAAGGAGCTACTCAGCTCCAGTGCTGTTCGCCCCCGCCCACCACCCCGATGGGGTCCAACGGGGCCCTGAGAAAAGGTATGCATGTGAAAATTATTTTCCCGGACCACGAGCGTCCGTTGATTAAAAAATTACTCTATCGCACTACGATAATTATAGTAGCAGTAGTAGGAGTAGCTGTCATACGAATCGGCACGCAATTATGTGTAAATTACGAATGCAGCAGTAACGATGATTTACAATCATTGACGAGTAATTATCTTAATCGTGCATACGAGTAAAGGAGTACCAGGGCGCCTCAGGGGTTTCCAGTGCTGAGTTGCATTAAGTTTAGTCGGGTTAAGATTCGGAGGGACAAGTTGAACATTTTTGAATTTTCGATTAGCATACGTTCGTTTACTTATAAACTCGTACCACTTATGCCAATAGTTGATATTATTTAACGAGCGTATTGCCGCTTTATTGATGCGCAGTCGTTATTATTCAACCGTATTGCTTATCTCACTGTTTCCTGTTCCGAGTTACGTACGGCAAACGCGCGTGATTAGAGCAAGAGGGTAGAGGTGCGGACGTCGACAAGGAACTCTCTCCTCGAATTGCGTAATGCAGCGGCGACCCACGTAATAGCGAAAGTTTCTCTAGACGCAGCCGCAAAAATTTGTCCAGACTGTATGATCTGTTTTTTGCGTGCACGGCGTGTAGTTTATAGGGTTTGTAGATGGTAAAAACGGGGTGCTGTAACTCGTGTTTTTACGTTACCCCGTGTATTGAAATGGTTTTTCCGACCCAGAACTGCAGGCCGATAATGTGCAATTTGCTTTCCGAGGGTGTATGGCGAATAGCGTCGGTTTTGCCGAGAGAAAGTCTCTTGCGCAACCGTCTCTCCTTCGCCGTTCTCTCGGCGGTGTTGCGTGTGTAAACCGGTATGTTATATTATCCGGCAAACAGGCTGACCGCGTATACCACCACTGCAACAGTTATTTTATTATTGTTATTTGAATTAATAATTTTATTATAAATCTAAGCACAGACTTTACGCCCGTGTAACTGCATCTGCCAGTGTCGTCGTACCATATATATTCGATTTGAACGACGACTGCTGTAGCATTTGCTGGCCTAACATTAAATGTGTCCATTGAGTATACTTAATGCTTACTCGGTGTACAAAGCTGATGATGAACAATTAACAAAATTTTAACTTTATACGCCGTTTTCGCCACTTGGTAATGATTTTTATCGGTGTTACTTATTTGTAGTGTTATGCATGTAGAAATAAGCAAGTCAGCATGCAATAACGCGTAAGTGCAGTGTAATACGTGTTGTTTTTTTTCGATATTTGAAGATATCATTGGTTGTGATTGGATGTCATGTACTAAACAGATTCCCCGCGCACAATGTTAGCATGCAGCTCGGTGAGAATATCTTACAATCTCTACTAGTGACATGGCCAGGATCTCTGCTCGGAGNTTGAAGATATCATTGGTTGTGATTGGATGTCATGTACTAAACAGATTCCCCCGCGCACAATGTTAGCATGCAGCTCGGTGAGAATATCTTACAATCTCTACTAGTGACATGGCCAGGATCTCTGCTCGGAGGGCTAAGCATTTTTTGTTTTTGACTCGTATAATGCTCTTACTGGTATAATATATTTATAATAATAATAATTTGCCGATTGATGGGCTATGGCCCTCTAACACTTTCTAGTTACACCATCGATCTGCACCTTAAGTACTCCATAAGTGACACGACGTTATATCCCGTGGAACTATTACCGTTTTCATCGATGAAGCGCAAAAAATTCAATTACAGGAGATTTGCCGACCATTTATCCATATGCCGTATAAAATGTTTACAGTTATAAACTTAGTAATATTCTAAGACTGTACGGGTGGGAAAAAACGAAAAATATAACGCGACGACCGGGTTCTTCGGGATGAGCACCTTGCAGAGGGAGTTTTGCAAGTGTGTATCTTCTTCTACGTCTTGAACAATACGCCAAAAGTTGTAAACGCTCGGTCGTTCTAACCTCGCGAAATGTATACAAAAAAGTATGTCTGCTCGTTTATATAACCCATTGTCCAATTGCCGCATTCCATAGTTACGCGCGTGTACTCTTTGGTTAGGTAACAAAATTCGTTATACTCTGACGCCGCGATCAAGGGACAGATTAACTTTTCTAGTGGCTATTAATCTATGACGATCATCATAGATCCCGAAAAAATTACATTTTGAGGATCGAACAACAAGTGTTTTGCTCTCTGACTCCCTCGACTTGACATTGGCCAACGAGTATCTGCCTTAATTTAACGTTCTTAAATCGTAGAATGCGACAACGGAGAACGCTTAATTTAATGTGATACTTTGCGGTTATTTGATAAATTTCCACTGCCATATCGAGTGCGCAGAGGTGGAGCAAGAGGTCGACAGAATACAAACTCAACACGCGATCTGAGCTGCATCGCGTGTCAAACGCGAGTAGGTTTGTGAATCCGCTTACCCTTTGGAGTGCGCCATTGGGGTACACCACACAAAGAAGACATTGAACGGGGTGTAACGTCATACGCCGGTTTTGCGGTCGGTACCCTTTGAGGATAACACTAAGCATTTACGCAATAATGTGTGCGTCGATTGTTTTGTGTGTACTCCGATGATACACGTGATGGAAAGCTTATTAAAAATGGTTCATAATTAAAAAAAAAAAAAACGTAAACTGTACGTTATGCATACAGAACTAACTTGACGCCGAATTGCTGACTGTAAGGGGTACTGCACCAGTACCCCATGTATTGTGCGTATCGTCTTACGTTCTTTTAGGCTAAAACGACAAAATAGGGGTGTGCGAAATGAGATATTTTTGTTCCGCGAGGGGGACCGTTGCAGTGTAATGGACGAGTACATAAGTTTAGATCGAGTATGGCGAAAATAAGAGATGAAAATACCGAGGGAAAAGTCTAGAAAAATGAGAATTCCTTAAAAATGTCCGGCGGAATAAACGCTAGCAGCGATTTTGCGTCGGGTCGTATTTCAAAGACAATAAACACGAGGGACAAAATAGAAAGGCACTTTAGCCGGCGTCTTGGAGAAAAATAATAATAAAATATTCCCCAGGGTCAGAACGCCGTCGCGGTGACGGTGTGGCCGAATTGGTAGCGCGCGATGCCGACATTTGCGTAGTTAGAACGCGTTGCGTGCGCTCCAATTCGAATTTGGCCTAAACCAGTGTGCTGCACGCGTTTCTCGGACGTAGGATCGCGTTGCATTTTCGTTGCGGTATTATTATTATGACACGATCGAGTGCATGGCACAACGTGTAACCGACTGGAGGGCGTCAAGGATGCGATCCGACGGATGGAGAAAAAAACAACAACTCTTCGGTTCGGGTTAGCGCGTTGGATGGAGCGGTACCGTATACACAAATAACGGTACTGCTAAACAACAGCTGGCCGTCACTGTAGTTGTTTGCGCGTGTGTGCGCGCCCACACGTCCCACGGGCCGTACCGTTAGAATTTTTAGTAGATAAACATATACACGGAGGAATACGTATAAAAATATATTTTTATTTAAACGCTGGAACGGCGTTGCAGAAATAAAACCGCCGACGGCTTACGATGGTTTTACACACCGTGTGTCGTATTTTGCCGAATGAATCATCGCCGTCCTCCTACCACAGCAAATGCGGCAAGACACCTCACAACAACAACAACGTCTACACACGGATAATGACTATATTTATTGTATTGTCGCCGGGTACAGTTGTGGCTAAAGGACCACGGACGCCGCTTTCACTTCCCCCCCTCCCCATTGCTCTGGACCGCAGGGCTTTCATCAGTCGCGATGACTGCAAATTGTACGCGCGAATCGCCTAAGGTCTCTGCAGCGAGAAGCCGACAGTGGAAGTGGAAAGTCAATTTTCGATTCGATAACCGGTTCGTCATTAAAACGTACGTAATATTGTTCGGCAAACCTGGCCGCTGTTTACGAATCGTTCGAATTGTAATTAATAGCGACTGAACGCACAAGAAAGGCAGAATCGATAAAAAACGAACACAATTTTTACCGGTACAGCGAACGGGTGTTACGATTTGGTCGGAGATGTCGATAAAAGTGCCTTGGGCGTGAAAAAATTGCCACATAACGGCCGTCGCCGCTTTTAACTCGATAATTATGGACGGCAAACCTTGAAAAACCAAAAACCGTTGTTGTTTTCAGTACACACGCCGATGGAAAAAATTCATTGGTGTTTTGTGCGGTCACACTAGATAAAGCAATTAATTATTATCCAGATCAGGTTCAGACCTCTGTTGTGTACTTAAAAATAACAGATTATACGAGATAATGTACTATGCAAATCGTGCCTTTCTAACGCGCGTAATCCGCCGGTGGTACTTGCTACGGTAAAAAAACAAAACCGAGTGAAAACGCACTCTCGGCTTTTTATTTATCGTAAGAATTTAGAGTTGTTACTTTTTACACACGCAGTGTTTAAAACACCAGAAAACGTTCAAACTTACATTGGTCTTATATTTTAATCGATTTTAAGGTGTTTACTTATGTATTAGTCGGGTTTTTTAACAACCCTGTAAGAAATACGACTAAATTTCGAAACTATAATTTATATGCGCGATGAGATAACATTAGAGGTGGTCGTCGTTTTCTCGGGTGCATAAAATAATCGGAACGTTTGCAAAAAAATAAATCCGCTACGTGTTTGATTATGTTCGTCCGGTTTATAATATTACCGGAAAAAGTTTACCTCATTATATAAGTTTCCCGTCATATAACAGTAATATAATACGCACTCGTATGTGTTGAGATCTAGTCGTGTTTAGAAAGCCGTTTGTCCGTAATATTACTTGTACATCGAAAATAAGTAAAATTCGAGCCGTTCACGTGCCGTGGGAATTACAAAAAAAAAACAATTATTTCTAGTATTTATTGCTCTTTAACAAAAGCTTTATTTTTTCAACAAATTTCGCACAAATAAAATAATGTACACAGGAAAAAAATTACATCTATATCAACAAAATCACTGTGAATTAAAACTCACAAAGATTTGTCGTCAGTTCAACCTTTATTTTATCAGAATATTTATTTAAAAATTATTATTTTGTTTCTGAAAAAATACAACTTTTCAGCTGCGTGTTTTTTGGTGGATATATTCTTCGATACTCATAATATAATTCTTATAGAAAACGCGTAAAATTATTTCGGACAAACTTTCTATGTAGAACCGAATGACTTAATTTTTACATTACACTAAAAAAATACTAACATCCCTAGTGACGTTTTTTTTTTTTTTGAATTGTTATCCGAGACGGTTTATCTTTATGTTTAGTCGTTAATAACATACGTTGATTTTTGTGCGAATTAAAATTTTGTTTTCATTATGTTTATTTTCATATCAAGTAGTTATCAATTCGTCTTTACTTTTAAAATCAAATTATATTTTTGGATTTACTTAATTTCGTACCCTCAACCATGTCATTGGCAGATCTAAACATTTGTTCGTCTTTAAAATTATTATTCTGGGATAACTTTTTTTGAATAATGTTTTTTTAGATTCTTAGGTCCCTTAAGGGTTTTCATGTCGCGATATATTATTTTTGTTAAAATCTTCGAAATACCTGATAGTTATGTGTTATGATAATGAAATATTACTCGTAATAATATCAATACCTGAACATATTGTACTATTAATTTACAAATAAAATACATACTAAAAATGTACTTATGTCACCTCAGGTCACGCAAAAATAATAATGATTTGTTCGTGTTTATTGGTCAAACAAATGTCCAGAGCATATTTTCTACTAATTATACGAAACAAGGGTTCTCTCGGAAAGGAGTGACTAAATAATCGGAAGGAGTTGTCGGGAGACAACAAGATGTTATTGTATTTATTTTTTGGACCTTTATTCTGAAGGCATTGTACGACAGAGTAGACATGTTAGATATTGGCAATAACGTGCTTTCGTTTGTGAAACCCAATTAAATAAACTCTGCCTTGTTATCTGCTCATATTAATCCGCATGTAGATTACGCGTATTATGACCTGTGTCTGCACACGAAACAATCGTACTGGCGCTTTGTTTCGAAAACTTGATTACACTTTGCAACTAATACACAAACCGTTACTGTTAACACGACAAACATTATTACTATATATATTATTATTACGTGAACATAATTATTATTGTGTCACAATATACATGTGCTATAACTGACATGGCTCGCGGTTGATGATACGGCTAATCTATTGAATAATTGTTTGTTCGAAACGATTATTGTAATATTTTTATTAAAACGTTTGACGTGTTATTGGACCATGGATTTTCGGCCAATGTCCAATTATTATTTTTTCCGTGGTTTTTTTTAGCGTTTCGTCGTATCTATTTTCGCTCGAAAAAAATGCACATCAGCTGCGCTCGTTTCTGTCGTCTGTGTATGCAGTCGCCTCGAGTTTCCCTTGAGTATTTTCAAACTTGGACGCCGCCGCGCTCGGACATTATCACTACCGTTATCAATTTTTATTCATTCTCGTATCGACGATGCGTTGACGGGTGACAACGTGAAATCTATTGACTCTCTTGCGCGCCCCATCGCTTTGCTCGCGATAACATTAACATTACTCAACTCGGTTGCCTCAAAATTATTAAATTATCTCGTCGAACAATAAATACGAAAATAACAATTACAATACGAGTGCAACAGTAACGGTGTAATAGTTGTTGGAATAATAATAGCAATAATCAACAATAATGATTCTCTCTCCTCGTGCGCTTCTCGAGGTCGTTGCTTACACTCGCCCAAGTTGTGGCGGCCGTTGGCTCTACGGGAAGCCGATTGGTTCGTTACCAGTTTTGTTATTTTCGTACTTGGTATTATCATTATTATTGTTGTTTTTTGTTCTCCGTACTATCATTATTATTATAATTCGTCGCCCCGAGACGACCGCGGTGACGTTCAACTTTGCCGTAACGCAACGTTTCCTGTAGGTTGACCTACATTTACATAGGAGTACCCGCACGCCTATTGATGACACCGGTAGCGTGCTGCCTTTAATACACATACGAGATTACAGACACTCGTTAAGGGAGCGACTGTCCTCAACCATAACACTTTTGGCGGCCTCCAGTGTTTTGCACCGTACGGAAATCAAAACCGAGTACCGGCCGGTTTAGATAGTGCCGTTGACGGGCCCGGCCGATGTCAGTACGGCCGATAGTGATAATGCATAGAACAGTACTACGATGGAGTGTAAAATATCGAGTATTGAGAATAACACGCGCGCCAGAGCTTTGCATACAACTCGTCTAACGGTGCGACGTAATGTTCGGCTTTCTCTATGGCGTGTGTGTGCGAGTCTTCCTCTCCGCCACCTTACCCCCACTCTCTCCTGGCAAACCTATTCCGATAACAATAAGCGGAAGTTCGAAAAAGCTAATAATAATACATGGCGGCAACGCTACTACTAATATGGCCGCGGGCGTGTAAACATTATACACGGCGGTAATTATCAGCTCAACGGCCCGATGCGCTTACGGATAAAGTTCGACGAATAACAACTTTGGATGAGTTTGATAAACAATTATCGTAGTATGGAAATCCCCGTTGCCACGAAAACGGTGAATTGGAGGTGTTTTTTGTGAACTCTGCGACTTGTTAAAAACATGCATTCGGTGGGTTTCAGGTGGCGACCGTCGTACGCAAAAATGCATCTCATCGCTGTGCGATACTACAACGCATTCGGGTATAAGAATTTTCGGCGGCAAGATTATTTTTAATTCGGTAAATTTCCGACAGCTACTTGAAAACTACTGTGTGTGTGTGTGTGTGGCGCGTATCGTGCCGCGACTTATCCCCTCTGTCTCAACGTAACACTACTGACCTACTTTCTACTGCACGGCGGCGGTAGGCGTGCAGGCCGAATGAATAGCACCAGCATATACTGTTAAGTACAAGTATATAGGTGTACACCGCACGACCACTACTACATAATAATGACGCCGTAGTATTATTATAGTACTAGTAACTCTATATACTATTGACGGCGGCCACAGTAGCAGCAGCGCCCGTTTTCATATGCTTTACGCGGGAGGAGCTTAACGTCATCATATACTAATGTTCGAACGGGTACAAGAATCGCGCTGAGAAAAAACGTTTTCGAAAAGCATCGTCGGTGTTGACAATTGTTTCATTATCGCTACTGACACGGGAGCGCACGCCTATCGACTCATTACAATGCGACACGACCCGAGCGACAGACCCGGCGGGCCATTTCAAAACGAATAACGCGCGGAATGTCTATCGGTTTGTCGGCTCGTGTTTTGCTCATCGCGGATGTAAACATGATAATTGAACGCTTTTTCAAAATTCGTTTTCCACCGAAACTCTTTTGCACTGGTCTTGTTGTACTGCAATTTGCTCGGTTCGGAGTATGTGTTTGTTGTTGGTAACGATCGGACCGCAGGGGCCCCGCACTAAGGCTAGCAGCAGGCGGGTCGTTGAACTCCGCCGCCGTGTTGGCCGGCCAGCTGACTATAATGTGTTAACAGTTTTTTTTTTTTTTTTTTTGCGCGCGCGCGCACTGCGGTAGGCAATAACGAAATATATGTACATGTATTATGTTGAGCGTGTGCAATGATAATGTGCTAAGCGATGATGGCCCGGTGATGTTATTACTATAAGAATTTGTTATAATGCGGCGTTCAATTGTAAATCGCTTTGAAACTAATACTCGTGTTAAAATTATTATTAAAAATAAAAAATCTTTACGCTAATGTCGACGACAGCCGAACAAAAATCATTTGATAATCGGAGTGACAAGATAATAATAATAATAATAATAATAATATTTAGTCAGTCCAGCGGCGGCGGTAGAGTGTTCTAGGCGAACGTCGTCGTATATTTTTAAGGTCGTTGAACCTCTTACGTCAACGTTGTGTAGCCGCTGGTTGGTGCGGCCCGTTGTACTGTACTATTGCACTATTACTATGCTATGGCACAACTACTGCGTAGTATAGGACTGTAGTTTGAACGGCCTGGCCAAATACCGCGTGTAACCGAATCGTCCTGAAAAAAACAAATACACTGCCGTTGGTCTGAATTCAAACGTCGTCGTTGATTAAAATCGACAGCGGACCGTTCCTTTGGGAGAGATTACTAATTTAGACGAAAAACGGCACATTCGATTTTGTCGACTCGTGTTCACTGAACGAATTCAACCCCATTTTATACTAAGCACACAGTTGAAAGAGGCGCTCTATCAAGCACCTAACGTACGGGGCACTTTTAACGATTTTTTATTTTCAATAATTTATGAGCTGTTGCGTATTTTTTTCGCGCTTCCACAATCCAAAACATCTTTCATAGAAACGTTTAGGCAATGAAGATTGAGTTAGTCGTCTAAATTTGGTGTTATTTTGTTTACAGCACAAATAGAAATTATACCATGCAAGGTATGCGGCGACAAGTCCAGTGGAGTTCACTACGGCGTGATAACGTGCGAAGGATGCAAAGGGTTCTTCCGGCGGTCACAGTCTTCCGTGGTCAACTACCAGTGTCCGAGGAACAAAAACTGCGTGGTCGACCGAGTCAACAGAAACCGGTGTCAGTACTGCAGATTGCAGAAATGCCTGCGACTGGGCATGTCCAGAGACGGTGAGGCACCGACAACTCATTTTTGTATATACATGTAATAATTATGGTCAAAATTTAAGACCAGACATTTGTTCTCTGTTCCAAAGGTCAATGTTAAAAGCGAAAACAACAACACCAGCAAACGATTAGCACACTGTGTAATTATTATGGCGAAATTATGCAGTGCGCCGATCGTTTAGACGATTTATTTGTAAACCGTTTGCTGACATTACATCATTCGCTGTCCCCCTTCCTGTTGCAGCTATCACCACACGTAGTAAAAAATCCTCACATCGGTTTCAACGATATCGGAGTATGGAACCACCGTGTTTTTTTGATATTTTTCTTCGTTTTACCGGAATAAAATCGACAGCTACATTTAAAAAGGCCATCGATCGACCGCGTCGTTTTGTTTCCTCATTGGTCGCAACCATTTTTCGTGTGCACGTATCGACAATTTTCCGGTACTACCGTTTTTCACTAGCTGTCAGTGCATTGTGAATACAACACCCGGTTAAGTTATTTTCGTGTTGCCGAATAAAAAATCACGCGGGGTTAATGTTCGCTGTGTCAACGAACCTTTGGCTGCAGGGGTGCACGTCTTTGGCGAAAAATGGCGGTAGTAATACCCTTCTCTTGTAATTTATACGAAATTCGTACTCGTTTTGTCCTTAAAGGTTGCACACTTATATTAAATTGATACGATCCGATTTAATTAGCTAAATATTGCGGGATCGCCCTTAACGACTGTGTCATCGCAAACCACTAGAGTACCTCAAGTTCCATCGAGGCCAACCGAAACTTTTCATACAATTTCGATTTCACTTTACGTGTGATTATTATTTCGATTGTTAAATTTCTCACCGGATATTCAAAAACTGCACATCTTTACAAAAAAAAATCAATACAACCTGTGCACCACTAACCGATAATTTTGCTATTCGTTTTTAGACTAATTATAAAATTGATTTTATTTCAAAATATTTAATTTTAAATAGTAATTTGAATTCAAAAGCATTATTTTTAAACCGCGTGTAAATCAAAGGCAGATCCAAAATTAAGACGATAGAAACACCTCTTGAACTAGAGGCCCCAAATAATAAAATAATAATAATTAAAAGGCCTTTGAGTGGAATTTAAATTAGTTCTGTAACTCTTAAAACTTATCATTTACACCTTAATATATTTTTCCCTCAATTAAATATGAAATCAATATTTCACCATACATATTTTCTTATATTTTTCATTTACATGTTAACTTTAAAAGGGAAAATCATTACTTGCTTTTATTTTTGTATTTTCTTTAGTGTCATTTATGTCAAAGCATTTTAAAAGTAACAATAAAAAAATTATGTACAGTCGGGTTCCAACGCAAGTTAAAATATATTTTTAGATTAGAACTGATTCATACCTGATAATGATTAAAATCATTGTTGTAGACTTTTTAAAACGTATTTGAAACAAATTAAAAAAAATATACCATTAATTACATTAAACAAGTTTTAATTTAAATAAATAGAGTATTCCGTTACTTTGCAAAACATTTCAAAATTGGTAATTTTTATGGAAAATTCTATGAATTTTGATTTCATTGCTTAATAATTCCTAAAATTGAAATTTCTGATAGGATTTTTGGAACAAAAATTTTAAGACCCCACATAACCTTGATTAATATACTTTCAAAAATATTATTAAGTCAGTAAGGCAAAAGGCTGAAATGCTCTTAATAAAAATGTCGCATTAATACTTATATTTTTCAAAAAGTTATTTCGTTATAAAATGTAAACTAAAAATATTAACATTGACTTTTAATTAACAGCTGTAATTTTTGGGCTATTTCCTTTATTACGGGAAATAAGGGAATTTTTTTCAAAATTATAGCGCTGATAACTTCAACTAGATACGTTTCGTTATCTTTTGACTAAAAAAGCATGGCAGAGTAAAATCAATAGCTTCTTAGTTACTCATTGAAGCAAAAAAAATTAATGTATCAATATAACAAATATACTATGGGTAAAAGACACATACAAGTTGTTTTCTAATCTTATATTATTGACTCAACATTTTGTGGTGTAAACAAGTTACACTGTAAAAAATAATAATATAATAATAAAAATTATTTTCTTTTTTTAAACTGTTTACGCATAAAAATTTGAATTAATCAATAATATAAAATTGTTGAATAATTCTAACCAAATTTTTACAACTAAATATGTACTTGTGAATAAAATAAAAATATTAAAAATAGTAAAGTGACGATTTGAAATATATTATTTTATTTCTTCATTTATTTGTACCACCCAACACATTAATTAGTTAAATTTATCAACCAATATTTATTAGCATTTTTTAAGCCTTTTATTTTTACATGCAGTTTAATATTTTTTAATCATTTTACTTGGATATCACAAAATTAATGATATTACTAGAGGAAAAATGAGACATAATTAGTTATTTAAGTGTTGTAAATCGAACATATTAGGATTTTCTAACTCTCGTTAGCTTCCTGTAACACCTGTGCATTTATTTGTGTAAAAGCAAAAGGAATCATAGAAAAATATGAACAATTTATATTCGAAACAATCGTAAAGCTTTTAACTACAGTGTTTCATATTTATTCGCACAAGTACTAATACAGTACTGTAAGGAATACCTTAGATTTTTTAAATAAATAGGTCAGTTGTTGGACGGAAAAGAGGGTTGATATCTTGGATAATAAAGCATCATTTGAAGAGTCCCTAAATTGATCAAGTTAACAAGATAAGAAATTATTATTGAGATTCTTGCATTCGAAATATTTAAAAATTCACTTATACTTAAAAATGTTTAATGTGGACAGATTTTTTGTCTCATTGCTCATCTGCATCTAGTTATTTTCAAAAATTAAAGCAGTTCTATTCAGCATGAATTTTCTTTTTATTATTTCAGTAAAATAATTACATTGTATCCTGTTGTATATTCATACTCTAATCCTATTTTAAAACAATTAGTTATAATTTATTTATTTTTTATTGTCCATAGCCGTTAAATTCGGACGTATGTCTAAGAAACAGAGGGAAAAGGTAGAGGACGAAGTGCGGTTCCATAGACAACAACAACGTTCCTCGGCAGCTGCGGCCGCGGCCGCAGCTGTAGCAGTTGCTGCAGCCGACTGTTGTTCGACGACCACGCCGATAGGCGGAGGCGGTACGCCTGCGGTGGCCGCCGATTCGTCGGTATTCGACCACGACCAGCAACAACAACAGTCGCAAATGCCGTCTAGTACCGCAGACCACGGCAACGGCCTGCACGGCCACATGCAACACCATCATCAACAACAACACCACCACACGCACCTTTCACAACATCAACATCAACACCATCAACCACAACCACACCATCTCGGTCTCAATCAATTTAACGGTACCAATAATGTGGCGTATACAGCGGTAGCGGCTGCCGCCGCTGCAGTGGCCGCAGCTGCCGCAGTGGGTGGAGGTAACGGAGGATCAGGCGAAAACAATGGAGTGTAAGTATCTTGTGCGTTACAGCAATATTATTACTGTATTATTGCATTGTTGTAATGTTGCAATATTGATTTTGTACCGTTTATTTGATAAATTATACCGGTTAATCAAATATTATTATTTTGAAGGATTTAACGTTTCGTCATTATTTTCAGGTACGGATACAACGGAGGAAGTACGGGCAGCGGAGGAAACAACTCGTCTGCCGCAGCCCTAATGGTGGACGCGTTCAACGTGCAATACGCCATCGCAGCGGCCACATCAACAGCAGCCGCGGGCGGACCGCCGCCTTATGATAACACTAACAATCACGTGGCCGATAGCACCACTCCCGGGGCTGGCGGAGGACCAACGTCCAGCAGTACGCCGTCGTCGGCTTCGTCCACTTTTGGCGAACCTCTGATAGGAGGCGGTAGCATGGAAGTGTCGTCGGTGGCCGCGGTCGTAGCAGGAGGACCAGATAACGGAATGATGAACCATACGAATGTATCAAACGTATTGCCTTCGGGTGAGTGGATCGTATTAACATTATTATCAATTATAATATGACCGTGTGATATTATTTTCATAATAGAAATGGAAACGATTAATGGAAATTTAATGTTTCTCACTTGTTATTAGCCATCAACGTTTTTCTAAAATAAAATCGCACTTCGAAACACACACTCTAACTCATTAATAAATTTGACGTAAAGTTTGTTTAGCGTTCGGTAATCACATTAAAGTATTCAAAAGACAATATGAATATTGTCTGCGCTGCGAACCAAAAATAAAAATGGGAGTAGCAAAACGGTTTTGCTTACCGAACGTGCAAATGTTTTAAGAACACGTGTAGGCATATTCTTGCGGCTGATTTTTTCCGCTAAATCGACTTGAAACTTTTTTTTTTTTCGTAATAATATAATTGGGTATTTCACTTAGATTTTCTACCCTCTGGTGTGTTGTTAATATCTTTATCATTCAATTGTGCATTTTTAATTTACAAAAAAACAAGTCGCCTGTGTTTATTTGACGTCCATTTGTTTGATTTGAAACAGAGGGACATTGTGGAGGTCCTCCCCACAAGGGGTTATGAGAGAGTATTGTTTTGATTTTGTTTGACGAAAAGTTTTTTGACATTTTTACCGCACGACCGTGTTAAACTTGTTCAGCGCTATGAAATTTGTTAAAAAAGTGCATTCCCGCGCGGGTTGGTACACACGCCAGTGATAAACTATGTGGGGGCCGTCAATAACTAAAAAACCTCCATTGACTTTACACATTCAACGATAATTTAACGCGGGACTATTACGGTAATTTGTTATTATTGAGCCGCGTCCACACTGCACGGAAACCAAAACAAAAATGATTCGCTTTTGAGACATACAATGGCTAAGATAGTCCGACGACTTGCCATTCATTGTCGGCTAGATGTGTTTTGATGAACAATTTCCTGTAGTGGCGAGTTCAGGTTAATAACGGCGTTCGAACGGATCGAACACACAACGGTATGTGTTGTTGTGTTTGGAAAGCTGGGCTTTATTTTTTTTTCGTTTCCGGCCCGAGATAATTCAAAGCTGTTAGAAACCCAGCGCTCTGCGGCAATCTAACGTGTATGGTTAACACATTAACATCTGCCGGGAGTTCTTTTGTATTCAGAGCGCCTTACATCATCAACACGAAACAAGTGCTTTTGTATTGTTGACATTTGCCGTTTAAGGAAAATTACACGGCAAACTTCGATTAGAATATTTGATTTATTAATTATTCGTATTGTTTCACGACAAACACAGAAATGTGTTGTGCGAGGACCGGCTTGAAATCGACGTTTAAAAATAATCAGAAAATCGTTAAGCTTTAGATAGAGCAATAATAACACGTCGTTTCGGAAATTGTCGGTGAACGCTAATTATATTCAGACGCGCTTTTTTCGCGTATGGCGTTACACTGCTGTTGGGTTGTCCGAAAAAAAAGTTTGTATTTTTAGGAGCAAACTTTGGAATAGACGCGTATTGTTTAAACAAAAGTAAGCATTACAGACACAACAGAACCTCGTGTGTGTGCTCACTATTTATGTACTAAGTCGAACACTTACATCGAAACACATTTATAGTAATGATGATGTATTAAAATTCGAGATTGTAATTAATCGTTTTCTTTGCAGATGCCGCTCAGATCAGCGAACTTCTAAGCAAAACAATAGCCGACGCCCACGCCCGCACGTGTTTCTTTACTCTGGACCAGATACACGACGGCATGTACAGAACAGCCTTGGCGATGGCCAACAACAAGAACGGTGGCGGCAACGTGGCCAACGACAAAGTGCACTACTACAAGACTATGGTGAGGACCGTGTATTAACATTGGGGATTTGTATGTCGTGCACAGGTGTTGGATGCCGTGGGGAGAGCTTACGATAAAAAAGGTTGCGGAAAAATTATCTGCAGGTGGAACTTGTAAAGAGAGCAAGAGGATTTACTTATATAGATTTACTTAGGGTCGGCAACTAGTTTCTAAGGGAATTGGATGGATCGGGAAAAAAAATTGGACACACAAAATAAACTTAATCTAAGCATTAAATCAGACGAATATTAAAAAATGAAATATTTCGACGATCGAATTAATTCCATTTTGAATTTAAACCAATAGTCGTAAATACAGACACCATTTGCATTTTTTTGTTAAATTAGAAAGTCAGGAGTCTATTTCGAGTGTTTGGTCAAAAGGAGTGTTGTTTGAATTAATTGGCTGTTTCGATTAGGCTAAAATTAATTGATATTTGACACTTGTTAAAAATGAATAAAATTCTGACTTTTCTTTGGAATAAGCATTCGATTTATACATTATGGATGTATCACAACGACTGACTTTTACTCAAAAACCAGTAGGCCGTAAAATTCAAATCCTAAAAAATCTATTATTTTTATTAGTTATATTATTATGTTGTTAATTTCGTATAAACGCTACGTTTTACTTATATACCATTTAAATAGAACTTAATACTTTTAACTTGATGATAAAAAAAAAAAATCGAGAAGAATATGATGTTTAATTATTTCACGAATTAATAAAGTTTATTACCCGATAAGATATTATAGAATCATTTTGATTAATTCAACTGATTAAAAAAATGACAATTTAATTTTAGGCAACAATAATCCTGAGGGCAGGTCGCCTCACATGTCCGTGTATTTCTATGATCTACTTGGACGTAAAAAATCTTGGAAATCTTGCATTTTTGAAATTTGTTTTTTACTTAAATTTTTTGATTAGGCACACGAAGAGCTATGGTTAGAATGTGCTCAAAAACTTACTGCGGTCATTCAGCAGATCATTGAATTCGCAAAGATGGTACCAGGCTTTATGAAACTGTCACAAGATGATCAGATTGTGTTGCTAAAAGCAGGTAGGCGTTACACTGACGATATTCAATTCAACGGTTTCGCATCATTTGAGTTGTATCAACGTGTCACTTATCATGTGTTTGCGTTTTATTTATTTAAATAGAACAATTTAAATATTTTTGTTTACCTTTAGACTTTCAGTTTTTTTAAAACGAATTCCGTATTAACTTTTGTCGTATTTCAAATTGTGGAATTAGTAAACTGTAACTTTTTTTTTGTTTTTGAATAATGTAGGTAGCTTCGAGTTGGCCGTGTTGAGGATGTCGAGGCATTACGATTTGCACAGAGATTGCGTGTACTATGCCGACTCTCTGCTGCCAGCAGACGCCTTTTACACTCAAGACCCAATAGAAACACGTCTGGTGACATTGGCGTTTGAGGTCAGCAGAGCCGTTGCTTCGCTTAAACTCACAGAAACCGAACTGGCTCTGTACTCGGCCGTGGTGTTATTATCGCCTGGTATGTACTATTAATTTAGTATTTTTAAAAACAAAATAATCATAAATATTTTCTTTATACAGACCGACAAGGACTCAAGGGAATCATGGAAATCTCTCGACTAAGACAAGCCATATTGAGAGCCCTTCGCATGGAACTCGACCATAGAACCAACAACAACAATGTCGGGTCTGTTGGTGAACAACAGTCTCAGCATTTGCATAACAGCCAACAGAACCAAGTATGCGATGCTCTTATACAGAAAATTCCTTCACTCAGGTAAATCGTTCAATATAAATCTATACCTATTTTCATAGAAATAAAGTTTCAACAAAATTTTAATTTTATATCGTTTCTAATAATTGCAGACAATTGGGACAACTGCACATGGAAGCTTTGGCCAAATTAAAAAGAGCGGCACCTCATCTAGAGTTCCCGGCATTACACAAAGAACTATTCTCAGTGGATAGTTGATCATCAACTGATGAAATCTCTGCAGGGGTTTAAAAACAACTTTTAAATTAATGATTAATAAACTTTGCAAATAGTGCCCTCGGCTATTATAGAAACGCATTAAAATAACATATTATATTAGAATAAAGTGTAATACACTAAATTCATATAATGATCACTTACACAACTAATATTAATAATTGAATACACACTCACTCATGAAATTAGCTTTTTAGCGATTAAAGAAGTGTTTTGTGTGCGATCGGGTACTCTAAATTATGTATTTACTATTTGGCGTGGTCTTCAATGTTGTTGTTATTATTGTATAGATGTAAGAGTTGTTCCAAAATCAGTGGAATGATATACATAACATGTAGCAATTTTAAAAAATATTTTATTGTAATGAATTAAATTGTTTTTGTTGGCTTTATTGTACCACGATAATAAATTGTAATTCTATAATATCTCCAATGATCTAAAATTGATGTTGTACAAGTACTACAAATTAATTAACAATTATATTTTTTGTAATGTAAAGATATTTTATGCACATTTGTTGTACATAAAGATGACCACAAAATATTTTATGTATAGCGCTGGATAACATGAAAATGGTGATGATAAATATTTTATTTTATTAGAGACCGACAGTTTAACTGGTCGTTTAATTGATGTATTTTAAATTAGTATTTAATATTCATATTGCTTATTAATAAATACTATAATTATTGTTGTCCATCACATCTTTTTTCTTTTTTGTAAAATAGTTCCAACACGAAAGTTTAGTCAAACATTTTATCCACTGAGTCTTTAACAATTCTGGCAAACTATCTTCATATATGACAGTTCGCCAGCAATTAAACTTATAAAGTCATTTTCTTATTGTTGACATTGTTGTTACTGTTATTGTTGTTTTAGCGCTTTTCGTGTAAATTGTTTGTGATCAGTCGGACGTCTTCACTTTGTACGTTGAACATATATTTTCTCTGTCTTTATACGTATGTTTAATTATAGTATTTATATTAAGTAGAACTATTATAAACGTAAAATAATTTTATTAAAAAAAAACATGGCAATATCGCTGCCATGTGTTATTCTTATAATATAATTTTTTTAATTAGGAAATTTTATTGTTTTTAGAAAAATTTATATATTTGTGGGGTTAAAGAATAAAATTGATATGGAAAAAGAGCGAAAATATAAAAAAAATCATAAGTACCTTTATATTATATATTTATACGTATAAATATATATTATATAATGATAGTTTTTTACGATTATGATACGATTGGATTTTATATTGACGTCAAAGGACGTTTTACAAATTTTATGAAATATTTAAAAAGATTTAGTAGTTTCATATGTTTAGTAAATATAAATGTATTATAGATATATTTAATTTTGTACAATGATACAATTATTATGGAAAAAATAATATACAATTAATGATATTGTAAAACAAAATAATTCTGTAGGTATCGGTACTCACAAAACGCACATTATTTTAAATCTTTTGTTTCTTGTTTAGAATAAATAAATTATATACTATAAAAAACATTATGCATTTGTTAACACCAAACTTGTATTCTGCGTCTCCATAACCAATTAAGTAACTTATAATTTTTTTCGTTATTATTATTATATATATATATAGTATATATATATTATTATAATTTTTTTTAGTAAAGGTGCTTCGTGTTATTATTGTTATTAATTATTATTATTATTATTATTATTATTATTATTATTATTATTATTATTATTATTACTATCATTATTATTATTATTATTATTGTTTAACGAGATAAATATAGTTATATATACGTATATAAACATGTACGTATATATATATATCTATATAGAGATTTATAGAATACATTAAAATTTGTTTTTATTTACACCTACTAAAATCTTAATTCCCTTATTACGACGACTATTCATTTGAAAATGTAATAATTCATTTTTGTAAATCATCAATTTTTTAATTCTGAATACTTCGACTTGAACAAATGTAATTTATTGTTTACTTGCTATAAAACTTAATTTTGTTAACTACCACAATATTCATTTGTATATAGTAATTAAATTAAATCTTAATCCAATATTAGAAATAGTTCTTCTCTTTTTAAATTAGAGGATAAGCTGTCCTAAGCCCAATTTTCTCATTGTTGTATTGGTTAATTTTATATTACTTTGAATTTATTTTTAAAAAGGGGGGGTTATAGGTTTTAAAACAAGTAAATTTTTACTCATAAATCATTTTTTTTTTCGTTACATATTTAAAAATGTTTTAATCAAAAAAGCATATTTAATTGAAAATTTTCAACTATGTAAATAGTATTTTAAAGATTTCATTAATTTCTTAAACATTTTTTATCATTACTAATATTATAAAACAATAAATGACTAATAAACAGATAGAAGTAAAAACGAAACTAAATAAATATTATACTTCGAATTAAAGTTAATAAATCATACAATTGTAAGTTTTCCAATTTACAATAGTAGAATGTTATCGAAATTACCAAGTATATACTTAACGGCTAATTTGATCCTAATATATAATAATTACACAGATAATTTTTTTGACTGAAATTTTTTCTATTGCATTTACACTAAAACTTTTATTTGGAAGGATTATTATTTTTAACTTTTTAGCATCAAATTAAACATTAAGAAGCAATAAAAATAAAAAAAAATCAAGAAGACATAGAAATATAAAAAAAGTATGATGATATCTGACAGTGATTAAAATCACTATCATATAAAATGCTGAAGTGCAAATCTGTAGAGTGCCTAATTTTAAAAAATTGATGGATTATTCCAAAAGCTACATAATCTTCTATTTCCTTTTTATATCCTAATTACAAGTTTTATGATTTATAAGTGTAATGTATGAATAATTATATATAAATCTATAAAAGGAAATGGTTTTATTTATAAAAAAGTTTGAACGATCGAAAAGGAATATCGAATGAAAGAGGTATACAAATAGTATTTATCATAAAAAAATTATATTGATCGATATATTTTTCAAAAAGTTAAAGCGTTATAAAGTTAAAAATATAATAAAGAATTTTTATACAAAAATCTTATTTTTTTATTAACTTTGATGTTAATTTTCAATATGAAAACAAATAAAGTATACATAAAAGTGTCAGAGTTTCCGGAACATTTTCAAAAGTTAAGTTGAAAAAGTTAATTTTTTGTAAAAAAGTTGTCATTTTGAACCCCTCCTGTGGGCAGATTTACATAAAAAATATACCAAATGATAGGTAAAGACATCATACGTCTATAAAAAAAAATTATATTGATTTGGTCATTTTTTAAAAAGTTATGGCAGTTTTAAGTAAAAAAAATTGAAAAAATGTCGAAAATTAGCGATTTTTAAATTTGTAATTTTTTAGAGGTTTCCTCCATTTACGGAGAAACGAGGGAAATTTTTTCAATTTTTGAGGGTAATGTCTTCGACTAGATACAATTTGTGATTTTTTGACGTATTGTTGAAAGAAATCGGTTCGGTGAGTGCTGAAAAAAAGTGGTAACAGACACAAAAAAAAATATTTAAAAAAAACACATAAAAATTAATGCCTTCTCGGCTTTGCATCGAACCTAAAATAGGAGGAAATCATAAACATGTAAAAATAGTAAGAAACTATAAATATTCAAAAACATTGAGAAGCCACAGAATCTTCTATTGATTCAAATTTTTTTAGAGAATTTGTAATATTTTTATTATTACAAGATTTTCAACCAAGTAAAAGATGATAATTTCCCCTTCATAAATTTTCAATAAATATTCATGACTTTAATTAATCTTAAAGTTTGATTAAGAATTCTTAATGAAATTTAAGAACATTTATATATTTGTTTAAACACCGTAACTCCCATAATAATCTGCAGTAGATTTTACCTTTACCGTGAAAACTCAATCAAGAATATTGTTTCGTTACATCACTACTCATGTCTCATGAATTTGATATTAACATCATTTTATGATATTTGATACTTAATATTTTTTCATATAGTCTCTAGTTATACCATAAAACAGCTGATTAATCTTAAGCTATTAATATTTCTACCGTCAAATATTATCGTGATAGGTTGTCGATTCTTTATTTTCTTTGTCAGTAACTACTGAAATGGTTCTTAAACATATTTTTTAAAAGGTTCCAATTCATAGTACAAATCTATTGGTAAATTATGAGTCCAAGCACATATTAATTAAAAACTTTTTTTTGTTAAAGAATCACATTAAAAAGGAGTTCCTTTTTAAGAAAGATAAGTTAGTATTTTTTTACCATAAACGATGAAAAGGATTAAAGAAATTACAGATTAATATTACATCGCTTAAATTAAGAACTGTTTAGGTTAAAATTTTTTTTTTAATTACTATTAAATACAAAAGAGTAGACAATACATTATACTTTAATCTTGCTTGTCGAGGATGGATAAAAATAAGATTAAACATTTTTAATTATTTTCTATTTCTTAATTTTATATCGTATTTAAAGAATAAAATTAAAAACTAATATGTTATCTATTCTTCAATATTTAAGGAGTACTAATTAAAATACGATATAGCTAAAATTCATACTTTTTCATTAACAGTAATTGTGAGTTTGTTATGAAATTAACAAACTTAATTTTTACCATAATTTTATATTCAGTCTAATATTACTAAAATTATTATAATAGCCAACCAGGGGTTTAATTAAAACTTATTTTAAGGGGTAACATAATTTTGTTATCACTTTGGTAATCACGCTAAAGAAAATTTGTTTGCTAAAAACAAAAAAAAAGTACTTCAGAGCCATATTTCGTAAATATCGACTTTAAAAATATTGATAGTGCTGGTCTTAAATACGCCCCTATAATCAACAAATAAGGTAATAAAACTTAATTTCTTTTTTTATTGAACAATCAGGTAAGTAAATAGTCATCAACATCCCTATTCAAACATTCCTATCAAAAAATATTATATTCACAAAAAAAAAAAACATACAAATATTTCCTTTAAGCAAAAATTGTTAAAATAATAAAAATTAAATGTGATAATTTTAATACATTTTATTAAAATAATCTGTACAGAATAAGTTTAATAAAATATATAATATTATTTCATGCTGAGTGAAATGAGACAAATCCATACATTTTTCTAATGGCAATAAGAAAAGAATACATCTTGCTTTGTCATTATTACGTGAGCATATTGTAAAAATATCATCAATAAAAGTCTAATACTTTTACATAAAATAATATTATAGATGAGTATACAAGATTTTTTTGTATCACAATAACCAGGAATAGGAACCAAAATGATTTCATTTTTTCGTTAATTTTAATCATATCCAATAAGTTAATTGATCCCTACCTATATCGGATTTTTTTTAAAGAATTTGTTAGGTTTATAATTTTAGAAACCGAAAGTATCATAAAATCATAAAAATTTGAAGTCAAATTTTAAGTTCAATTAAGATTTTAAAGGCGCTTTCGTAAAATTTTTGGTTTCTGTAATCATTTATACAAAATATCTATTTCTTCTTTTTCCTCGCCTCTATCCCAATTACTTGGTGTCGGCCAACTTTATCCTAAACTTCCCTTGATACGATTTCCAATATCATCTACATATCTGTTCTCATATCACATCCAATAATAACATATCTCCATCTCTTTTTGGTCTTCCTCTACTTCTTTTTTCCTCAAACTCATTTCCATAACTGTTCTTACAGCTTTCGTTACCTCTATCCTCCTCTTAACACGACAAAAACATCTAAGCCTATTTTCTCTCATATTATCTACGATTGACGCTACATCTAACCTTCCTCTTATATATTCATTCCTTTACCCATCTTCTCTAGTAACTCCACTCATCCATTTAAGCATTCTCATCTCTGTTACACTCATTCTCTGCTCTACTTCTTGTCAACCGCCCAACACTCTGAAAGATACATCATAGGTGGTCTCACTAGTCCTTATAGAATTTATCTTTATCTAAATTATTCTAAAACAAATTCTTTATAGATGAACTAATTTACTAGGTATAAAAAAAATTGTCAAAACCGATATTATTTCGGTTCCTAGTCCTGATAAATACAATTTAAAAAGATAAATATACTAAAGTTTTATTTCTTGAACAACAGCTCATTGTTTTACTACTTGTTCCAAATATAAACCAAATTATTTAATACATCACTCTATTAATAGAGTATTATTCGAGATCACTGTAGAATAATAAAATGGTATTTTTTCGTTAATTACTTTTTAAGTTATTTAAAAGAGTTTATATGAAATCTATTGACTAGCTTCATAAAAAATCGTTAGAAAAAAATCTAATGTAAAATATCTTTTTATTTTATCATAGTCCCTATGAAACTATGTACCATTTTGGTCTATTTGAGTTTAAAATACCTTTGGCTCAGAAAATTTTTTACTATTTTCAGAATTTTGTCATTTATCTACTATATTATTTCTGAAATTAACACGTTTCATTAAGTATAGAAATGTTCAAGTTATGAACGTTACAATAGAAAATTTCTAAAACTAAAAATATATCTAGATTTAATAGTGTAATAACTTTATAATAAGAATACTATAGTGGAAAACTGTATTTTTTTTTATTAATATATAACTGATTACCATGAACAAATAATTTACACGGTCATCTAATGACTATAATTTAACCTTGTTTTTACAAAAATGTTTAGAACTTAATGAAGTATAGGCATATGAGTGTATAATAATGGAATTTTAAAGTGGATACAAATAAATTATTATGAAATGTATAACATCTGTTGCCCATCAGGTCTATTACTTAGGGTCATCTATCTATATAAACAATGTATTAATAAATACAACAAATTATTCTAAGGCTGCAGCTCCAGAAATAATTTCAATCAACTCTCTTGTAATGACAGCTTGTCTTGTACGGTTGAAAGCTAAAGTTAATTTTTCAATCATTTCACCTAAGAAAAATTATTTCACTTAAATTAGTGTTGTTACTATAAATATATAAGAACTGTATAATACTTTGATAAAACAAGTATTAATCACTGATTAGATAGATATAACATGGTTTATTTGAAAATTTAATTCAAATCAAGTCCAAGAAATCTCAATTGATAATAAAAAAACAAATTTTTGTAGACATAAATTTTTAACTTTATAAAATAACTGAAGATAAATTTCAAAAAACTTGTAATCATATCATGTAACTACAAATTTTCATTGTCATGATTATCAATGGTATTTGAACTGTTTGATTTTCAAACCTAAACTTGGGGTTATCAATTCAGTTCAAAAATCAAACTTAAAATTTAAACGTATCGAATCAAAAATTTCTTTGTAAATCTGTCAAAAATCTAGGTAAACATCATTAAGAATTTGTTGTATAATGATATAAAACATTTTTTTTCGTAAGAATGATTAAAATTAATTTCATTCGAGATTCACTGAACAGTTGAAAGTTTTATTTAGTTAAAATTCGATTTTAAAACTGAATGTTAAGTTCAAATATTGACCAATAACTGATTATCAAATATTCTGATTTAGCACATACTTATATACATAAACCCATAAAATATCACTATTATTTTCACAGAAGTCAAAAATCATAAAACAAAATAAAAATTGTACATAAAAAATACATTGTTAAAAACTTAAAATGACTCTTAAAAAATTGTAATAATATTAGTTTTTACATATTATTTATGTTTTTATTGTTAGAGGTGGGAATATCAATTTTAGGTGAACACACCATTACATTTTTTTTTCATCATTATAAAAAATTTTGTAGAAAAATGTGGTTGGCATTTTTATATGTTTTTCAATGAAAAATTTAAATATTTATACTAACTAGCATTCTTGCTGGCATTATCCATAGCAGTCATTCTAGATGACTGTTCACTACAAGCAGATTGTTTCATTGTATAGTAAAGTAATGCTGCAACTGTAAATTCTTGGTAAGATTCAATAACACCTTGATCAAGACTGTCATAAGTCTGTAACTTAGGCGCAGCCAACATAGTCTTGGAGCTCAATAATGGTACCTCTTCAGTTTGATAAGATACTACAGACCTTTAGTATAAAATAAAAAAAGTTTTTTTTTTGTAATAGTTAACTTAATATCTATTAATTTTTATTTAGAAAATTATAAAACATAGTTCATAACACCAGCACACAAATAAAAAAGTTGTCTGCACTTTTGACCGGACCCACCTACGGACATGTATTTTGACCCGCTGAATCTGAATTTGGAATCCATTAAAAATTCATTATGATCTCTTGTGCCTGCAACCACATTGTGACGGTTGGCAACAGAGTCATCTGGCAGAGTACCTGGATTAACGGCGGTGTGCCGTCATGGCAGGTACAAGTGATAAGTACTTTACAATGCAGGGAACTGGAAACCCAGTATCGGCATCTGATCAGGGTAAGGAAGCAGGCCTTGTGTTGTGAGAAACTCGCCACAAACGTAACAAAATGAATCAGGACTTTTATTACAAAGATGGGAATTGTTTCTTGTAATGGTATACTCTCTAGTTTCCCACTACTGAAGAGCTGCAATCGCTTGATGACGACACCTACAGACCTACTTTCTCTGCTTTGACAAGTCATTAACAATCGTATTTAGTAGATTTTTTCTCATATTTATGACTGCAATTTTCTCAATTTTTTTAAAATTTTAAAACGTTAATGGTTCAAGAAAACTTTAGATTCAAGTTCAGTGGAATAAAATACGTTAAAACCATATTCAATCAGAATCCAAAAAATTTTTTTTATCTTTTTCGATTTTTCATGATTTATTGCAATTTTTTAGTTTTTTCGCTATTTTTTCAAATTTTAACGACTCAACATGCTAATTAAAGTTCAGATTCAGATTCAGTAAATTGACATACATAACAATCATTCTTGACCCGGGTCCACAAAAATTTTTTCATCGCTGTGACTGCAGTTTTCCGCAAAATTTTTGCCTTTTTTGGTTTTTGTATTTTACTCAAATCTGGAGGGCGACTGGGCCAAACGGACTTCAAATTCGGATTCAGCTGGTCAAAATACATGTCCATAGGTGGCTCCGGTCAAAAGTACAGACATCTTTTTTTTTTTTGTGTGTGTCGGTGTTATGAACTATGTTATATAATTTTCTAAATAAAAATTAATATATATTAAGTTAACTTTTATAAAAAAAAAACTTTATTTATAATTAATGAATGCAGCATAACTATTCTAAAATGAAAACTTACTACAAACAATAAAAAAATTTGTCTGATGATAAAAATGTGATTTTACTATTAATAAATTATACAAAGAAAAATGTGTATAATATTTTTATTATTATTTATTATAAAATGAAACTACCAAGGGCAAACATTTTATTTTTTTCGATTGGCATTTCATTTTAGATATATTTTAATATAATAATGATAAATAAAAACATTACTTAAATCTGTTGAAGACAATTTTTCCAGTATTGAATTCAAATGAGAGAAGTTGATTTGCAACTTTAGATGCATCCAAAAATGTAGGGGGCTTACGGCCAACTTCATTTGCAACAACAGCAATATTGTCAGCATATAATCTACAAAATTTGAATACATTTTATACTTTGATTAAGTAAGCTACTTCTTTCTCGCCTTAATCCCAACTACTTGGGGTCGGCCACTTTGATTAAATAAGCTAAGTGTTATAAAAAAAAAAAAAGAAAAACTTTAAAGAATTTTTTTCAAATAATTTAAATAAAAACTTTCATTGACATAGTTATATCAAACAAATATACAACTAAGATTTTATTTTTAGAATATTATTAAACTTCACAAATTTCAAATTTAATTATGTTTTCATACTTATAATATTTATTACTATTATGAGTGGCATACTCAGATTTTTTTAATGGAAGAGCTAATACTAAAATTAAAACATTTTTTAGTCAATTTTTTATCAAAATTATTGGTTTAATAAGCCCAAGGGGATTAGCTATTTTGGACCCACCTGAATATGCAACTAATTAATATGTTACTATGAATATTAAAATTTACTATATATTTTCAAATTTAAAGAGTATTATGTTGAATAATAATATTCAAGATTTCAAACATATTTTTAAGTATGGCACATGCTAAAAACTGAAAATCAATTTAGCTAATTCAATAATCAAATAACCATTAAATAATTAAAAAGAGTTACAATATAATAAATAAAAAAATAATTGAATTGAACATTATTATTAAAACAAATTGAGCAGGTATCATAAATAATTATTTTATTATTTGTTCCCTAATTAGAATTATAATAAAATGTTTAATTATAATAGTAACAATCAATAATAATAGAAAAATTATACCTCTGCAAAAGAGCTCGAGATTTATCACCAACACATACTACTTTAGTGCCACTTTCTCCAGATTCCAATGCCAATTCATTACGGATTGCTTTAGATACATTGGTATGTACTGCACCACACAGTCCACGATCTGATGTAATTGCTACAATTAGTTTATTGCCTTCAGAAGTACCTTCAGGAACTTCAGTAGCACCAGATTTTTCAAAGAATGCCTATAGTAAGGAAAAAATAAAATAAAGCAGTATAAAATTACACTTATGTTATAATATAGATTATTTGATCAGTACAAATTATACATTTGATATGGAATCAAAACTTACAGTAACACCTTCACCGTATGGGCGAGCTTGACGCAACTCGCGTTCTGCTCGAGCATATTTAGCAGCTGACACCATTTTCATTGACTGTGTTATCTTTTGGATGTTTTTAACAGACTTAAGGCGCATAGAAATATGTTTTAATGTGGCCATGGACCGGTTTTGCTGTTGGGCAGCAGCGCCCTTCCTGTGTTATTAAAATACAATTATTTTATTTCTATATATTATTACTTTATATACAGTAGCAACATGGGATTTTAAATAATTACTTACAAGCAAACTAGTTTTGCTGAGTTACCAATCATCATCATGTTGGATTATAAAATATTCTTTTTAAGCTAACTAAAAGATAAAAGAAATTAGCAGTGCGGTAAGAGCGGAATTACCTAAAGACTACAGAAGTGTGCGGGGTCAAATAAAGGGTACAAATAGTTAAATCATCTTATCACTTTAGTATCATGAAAGCCGTCAACAGCATAATTTATACAGCTGTTTTAAGTTTAGTGGAGGTACTTATGGAGGTAAATCGTAATTTATCCCGCCATTTTTAAATTAAGAAGTATTCATCAACAATTTTCATATTATGAGACCACTTTATTTACACCTCAATAATAGGTTACGTAAACTTCAATTTAAAATCTAGATAGCAAAAAATAAATGGTCCAACACTAATGTAGGCTTCTACATAATATTATATCCTTTACCGTTATAAAATTTACATGAATTATGATCTTTAGATAAAACTAGGATAGAGGAATTTAAATTTGACTCTCTCAAAAAGTTTTATTCCAATTGACCATAATTTTTTAAATAGATTAACGTATGTTTAAATTATATGTACATACAACATTGATATAATGTATTTGTAGATACGAGTTTCTATTTATTAAATACTAAATAATAATTAAAATAAAACAAACATAGACTAGAGTATAATACTAGTAGTTACAACTACTACTTTTAAACTAAAATTCTGAATCCACCCTTGAATCATAATATGTTATATAAGTTAAAGCATAGGCCATTGTTAATATTATTAACAATAGCCTGCACTTTAATTTCTATCAGTTAATTTTTATCTTTTTAAGCTTTACACAATTTTAGTACACTTTGAATTTTTGTGCTAGTTACTCCACTGTGTACAGCGGCGTCGAAAATTAAAATTTTTTAATATCATCCGAGTCTTATACTTAATGAATCACCTTGCTGTATATGTTATACTCGTAGACAATAGATATATCAACTTAATTATGGAAAAAATTTTTATTGGTTTACAAATATAGTACACAGTGTTTTTATTGGTTGAATTATTGTAGAGGTGTTTTCAATTACACCCCTACAATCTATCTACATACATGAAAATTAAATTTTTCGACGTCAAATAAGCCCAAACAAAGTGAATAGGTTATATTTCAGAATAAAAAAAAATTTGAATATATAGTATAAAAATTATACTATATTGTAATATTATAATTTTATGTTCATCTCGAGTAAGTTAAAGAAATTTTTCTAAACAAATTAAATATTCATCATTTTATGCAGTACCCCAGTAAAGTGGATATTTTAACTTATTTCAATTTGAGTTTTAAAATCTACTAAACATAATTTTTTCATAATTTACGCAAAAAAAAACTCACTGACTAAATGTTAGCTTAACGTAGTAATCTTATTGCAATTTCAGTCTACGTTTACTATAGAAGTAGGGTAGGGGACTATGTATATTAGCTCCTTCAAAACTTTAGAAAAATTATATGCAATATTAATTTTAAAAAATTGTAGAGAAGAAAAAATCCCTTTACTCTAAAAAAACATTTGACCATTCAACGCATATGATGTTTACAAAAATTTTTCATGACACTTAAATTTTGAAATATTATCATTATTCATATTCTCCGGAGTATTCGATTAGTTCGGGATTTCCCCACATTTGAGCAATCAAATGTTTAGCAATATCATTTTAATGATTATATATAATTAAAAATCTAAATGAAATTCAATGAAATTTGTTTTTTATGTTTATATTTTTGATTTCTTACTAAAATAGTTGACAAACATAATCAAAAATTTGAATTAAAATTAAAAATAAAAATGTAATTTTATTAAATCATTCACATAAAATCGCACAGTGTAATCTAGGATAAGACTCATATAATGATATAAATAAATTATTTAATAGTACAGGACAAAGAGTTAATAAACTTCAAATCTTATACTATTCTTGCGTGTTTCTTCAGCTTTCCGAAATCAATAGACTAATATTGAATTAATTAAAAATGTAAAAATTGTTGACATGTTTAAATTGTCATATGTTTCTCTTTTAACGAATCATCGATAAAAGTTGGTCGGTACGTCTTTGTATGTGTTCTGACATAAATTCAGTGTTAAGTATATGATCAATTGTTACATCACTATTTTCGTACTTCCAAAGAATGTCATTCATAATAGTAGAAATTTCATTTAAAGCTTTTTCGTTATCATCGTTATAAATCTACAAGGTAAATAAAACAAATTAATTATCCGTAATAAAAAGCAAATAAACTTATATTTACCCTCGAATGAAATATATCTGTTGTTTTTTCAAATAAATCATTACAAATATTGATATTTTCAAGACATTCGCTGATTAAATCCGAGAAAGAATTGTCATTTGTCCAACTATCATCTTCTGTAATGTTAGAGTCATATTCAGATCGAAATAGACTTTGAGGTAAACTTTCCAATTCGCCAAGCTCATCGTATAAATTTTCATTTTCATTTCGTATCAACGACTGGTGGATAACAAACGAATCTAATTTTGAATTATCCAAACTTTATTTAGTTTGGATAAATGAAAAAGATAATAATTATATAATAAACCGTCAATTGATTATTTTTATATATTATACACCACAAACTAATTTTAAAAAATAATAATAATTATTATTATCAATAATTATTTGAAAGATTAAATAAACTTTATATAACTTTCATAATATAAGTTTACTTTATCTCTAATACTTTTTTGAAAGTATAAAACTTACTTAAAAGACATTTTACTATCAGTACTATACAAATCTTCTTTTTTAGTAAGTAAACTATTACTCTTGGACAATATTGATTGGTTAGAAATACTAGACTATACATAAAAAGTTGTATTAATACTCTGTCTATCATTAAACAATTATTGTACTTTAATCAAATTTATAATAACACCAAAATTAAAAATTTAACATTTTTTTTCTAAAGTCAATAGACCAAAAGCTTTTAACTCATTATTCTAGTAGGTATAGAATAATCGTGTTTACTGACAAATAAAATTATAACTTAAACTTTCAAGTAACATCGATACTATTCACTTATTAAGGAGATTCAGTACTCATTGAAGTTACCCTAGATACTTTAAATATTGAGAAATATCAACAAAAATTAAATATAGTACCCGTTATTAAATAACCTTTCAATTCCAATGAATTCATATAAAGTGAGCCATTTTTAATAAATTATACATAATTTGAAAAAGCTTTTGTTTAATTATTTAAAATATTACTAAAAATGTATCTTTTATGTTCTGATTTTATTTAATTTTAAAATAAGGGCAGTATTTATGACTACACCTATAGTGTAGGTAATAATTATTTCATGAGGAGGGAACAAAGCCAAAGAATGGAAAAATTACATATTAAGAATGTTTTTTTTCGTCACTTTATTTTGAATATATATATTATAAATAAAAAAGAAGAGAACACTTTGATATTGTTGACTGCATAGTTGGATTGACTATATAAAAGTACAAAATAATATTTCCCTATTAAAATTACTAATAAATCATAGCATATAGTTTACTATGTGCAATTTTTTATTGCTTTCCAAAACGACTTTTAAATCACTTATTTGAGAAACAACTTAAGTTCAAAATATTTAACTAGTAAAAAAAAAAAAAAATTATTTTAACCTACCACTGGCGACATATAACATTTAAACTAACATGGTTGAAAAATATATTCAATTAAATACGCTGTAAGTTAATAAAAATATATAATAAATAAAATGATCTTATTTTAATTTAAGAAGAAACATTTAAAAGCTTTGGACTTGGGAAATTTTACAATACATAAATTTCTGCGATTTATTAAAAAGCGACTAACTGCTATAAGTTTACATCAGAACTTCTTTATCAGTAACTGAATACAAACTTTTAAAAACTGTTCGAAATTATGCAAATTTTATTTTTAAAGCTTTTTCTACATTTTTTTTTTTTTAACTTGGATTTTTTCTCAAACAGGTAGTTTAAATTTAAAATTTACTAAAAATTATAATTACTGTAAACGAGATTAAATATTAGTTTAGATACTTGTTATCGCTTTGGTAGAGCTATATAATATTATATTTATTATATATTATATATATATCTCTGTTAAATGTCAAAGAAAGGGTAATTTTGATATGTTGGTAAGATTAGGTTTGGTTGGGATTTGTTTTTCTATTTTACTTCAGTTTACATATTTTATATACGAGATTTTTCTTTAGTAGTCATTTGCAATTGGTTGGTTTGATATAAAAAATAATTTATACACGTTAGGAAATAGATGTCAAAAATAACAATTTGAATAGTATTTAGACAGTTATGATTTTTTGATAAAACGTTTTGTAATTTGTTGATTTTTATGAATTTTAATATTTTGAAAATGTTTTGAGCATCATTATATAGACATTTTGTAAGACGGTTTCGTAAATTAGCTTCATTTTCAGTTTTCTTTTATTTATTTTTTCAGTGATGGTTATTAGGAAACTTATTATCTTACTACTTACTACCCTTACTTAACTTATCGTTAAAGAAACTTTCAGGAACTTTCAGGAACTTTCGAAAGAAGCCCAATGTTACTAGGAAATTATAGATAACTAATTTATACGTCACAAAAAATACATTTTAAAGAAAATGATTTATGTACCATGTGATGTGACAATTCAGAAGTAATTGGTAATTTTAATTTGTCAACATATTGTTTCTTAGTACACAGACTAAGACGAAGAGCATCTTCATAAGCAATCTTATTATCTGGCAATACTAAAATTAATGTTACGTTAAAACCTCTCATTTTCAAACAAAGTGCTCCCTCTAAATTAGTGAATCCTATCAAAATTTTATTTTCATTAGCACATTTTTCGATTTCGTCATCACCTATGTAATATTGAATATTGATTAAAAATTAATTATAAATTTTTAATTTAATTTTTACTTACTTAAACCGTAAAAATGTCCTAAATACTGAAAAGTGAACAAAAATTTACCGTCTGTAGTCATCTCATTAAATATATCTGGAGAAACTGTCTTATAAATACCATTTGCAAGATCTGGTGGCGAATTCTTAGTGGTATGAATTTGAGCTCGATAAAACCGTTGGTCAATTTCGGCTATCTTTTCAAGAAAATACTTTTTTTTTGTTTTTGTTGGACCCACCAGTAAAACTATGCATACTTCTCGAGAATTTAAGACTGATTGACTCAAGTGTCTTCCAGATAAATGTTCCAACACGGTATTTCTAACCGCATGTTTTTTTGCTGTTTGTATAGCATGTAATTCTGCTACATTCAACTTCTATTACATATTCAGAATACAATATCAATAGATTATAGTAAACATCACTAAATTTTTTACTCTAAACACTTACAACACCGTTCTCTACATTGCAAATTTTCGAATCAATGCTTGATGATGATTCTGTGTCAATACCTAATATCTGATGATGAATATTAAATTTAAGAACTTCATTATTTTCTAAATTTAAAAATTCAAGATTTTCTAACTGTCTCAAATACTCTAATTCTGTTACGTCGGTAATTAAATTATTATCGATGCATAAAGTTGTTAATTTTTTAATATGCTATAAATAATAATTTATAAATTATTATCAAAAAAAAAACCCAGCACAGTATGTAATCTAAAGTGATGAGACTATTTATTTATTTATGCATATGACATATCGGCATATGCATATATAATATACATATTTTATAGAAACGCTATTAATTGTAAAACTACTATAATAATAGATAATCAAAAATAGATATTTTTATATGAAAGTGTTAATAATTATGCATATAATGAAAAACAATTGTAAAAAAAACCCAGCACAGTGGGGTCGTGGCATAGTTGGGTCCAGTATAGATAATATCTGTCAGTGATTAAAATCACTATCATAAGAAACGCTTCGATGCAAATCTGTAGATAGTGTTTAATTTTAAAAAATTGATGGATAATTGCAAAAGCAACATCAACTTCTATTAAAATAAAATACAAAACCCATAATTTTCATACAAAAATAGCATATTTTTCAATATGGTAGCCATTTGCGTATAGAAGATAGATCGTCGGGACAAATTTTTTTTTTTCATTTTGTAGTACATAAAATAAGCTTTAATTTTATATATGTTTAAAGGACGCAGTATTTCCGGAACATTTTCAAAAATTAAGTTGAAAAAGTTATTTTTTGTAAAAAAGTTACTATTTTAAATCCTCCCAGTGAGCAGAATAAGTGTTAGATTTTCAAAAAAAATTATATCAAATGAAAGGGAAATATCTAAGGTTTCAATACAAAAAAATATTATTTTTATTTGTTCATTTTTGAAAAAGTTATGGCAGTTTTAAGTACAAAAAACATCCCGATAAAATGTAATTTTTATCGCAAACATTACATTTTTTTTTAAATTTTCGACAGCCATTTGCACATAGAAGATAAGATGTCGGGACAAATTTTTTTTTTTCATTTGATAGTATATAACATAACCTTTGATTTGATATATGTTTAAAGGACGCAGTATTTCCGGAACATTTTCAAAAGTTCAGTTGAAAAAGATCTATGTTTTTTACAATATTTTAAGTTTTGAACGCCTCCTATATAAGAGGAAATTGTCCAATTTTAATAAAAATTATGTCAAATGAAAGATGTACTTATAATGTATCTAGAAAAAAAAAATTTGTGCTGATATATACATTTTTCAAAAAGTTATAGCATTTTTAAGTTGAAAATTTAAAATCGAAAATCGAAAATTTTAACACAAAAATAGTGTTTTTTTAACTACAGCAGCCGTTTAAATGTAGAAAAAAAAGTGTCGGGACAAATTTTTTTTTTTCATTTTATAGTACATAAAATAAGTTTTAATTTTATATATGTTTGAAGGACGCAGTGTTTCCGGAACATTTTCAAAAATTAAGTTGAAAAAATTAATTTTTGTAAAAAAGTTGCCATTTTAAATCCCCCCCAATGAGCAGGTTAAGTGATAGATTTTCAAAAAAATGATATCAAATGAAAGGTAAATATCTAAGGTTTTAGTATAAAAAAAAATTATGTTGATTTGTTGATTTTTCAAAAAGTTATGGAAGTTTTAAGAAAAAAAAGTGAAAAAATTTCGAAAATTAGCGATNATTTGAGAAAAAAAAGTGAAAAAATTTCAAAAATTAGCGATTTTTAAATTTGTAATTTTTTTGGATATTTCCCCCATTTGCGGGGAACGAGGGAATTTTTTTCAATTTTTAAGGGTAATGTCTTCAACTAGATACGATTTGTGATCTTTTGACGTACATTTGAAAGAAATCGGTCCAGTGAGAGCTGAGAAAAAGTGGCAACAGACATAAAAAAAAAAAAAAACACATCATAGTAAAATTAATACCTTTTCAGCTTCGCATCGAAGCTAAAAATTAAAATGTTTTTAATTATAATAATGATATCTGCCTAAGATATCATTGGGACATATTTTATAAGCCTGAGGAGTTTATCTAAAAATTAATGGCAATTTGTATTTAGTACTTTTCATACATTTGTGCTCACTTGCTAAACTAATAATTGATTTAATTTTTCCCCATAAATAAATTTACATATAATAATTTTACTTATAATAAGATTTTTTGTGTAATTTTCTTGAACTGGTGCCATTACCCTTATCTTCCTTAAGTTTTTTATAATAATTTATATTTATTATTATTCAAGTGTTTGTGAAGTATCCAGTATAGTGTAGATATAGAGAATATATTTTTCATTTTTTTTTTTTTTGTAAATTAAAACAACGGCTTTTCTGTAATACCATATTTTATTTTGGATTATTAAACTAGGATGAAAACTAAAATTGAGGTCTCCAAAATATAATTTTGATCATAACGTAAACCAATTATTTTAATTTTAGGGAATTTTTTAAGAAAATATATTTAAAAGAATAATTTTCAAATTTATTTACTCAATGATCAACGTATTATAAGTCAAGAAATACACGAAAAAAAAAATTGAGATGTAGTATGGTACATTTTATGAAAAATTATGTCATAATATTTCATCATATTGTCATAATGTGAAACCCATAAAATGCCTTTAATCTTGAGACCCCTGTGCAATGCATCTTACATAACCCCTCCCAATAAATTTGACATTCACACTGCGTAATTTTAAACAAAGTTCTTATTTAAAATGAATGGACACACAATTTTACTGAAAATTAAACTAAACAGGTCGTATTTTTTGTTTTATTTTGTTGTACAAAACTCATAAATACTCGAAACCGTCGTATTTATTTAATATAAAACAAACAAAAAATTTAACGGAATCAAACTAATTTACAGGACCAGATTACGTTATGTTTTATACCATTTTTGGTAATAATTGAGTGCCTATTGTTTCTATATGACAAATTCGTGGTAAATTACGTAGTAAAATTTTTATTTTAAACTAAAATTCTATGTGTTCTTATAGAAAAACCGTAATTTTAATCAACAAAAAAATGAAGAAAAAAAACCCAGCACAGTGGGGTCGCGGCATAGTGGGGATGTTGCATAGTTGGGTCCAGTATAGATTTAATCTGACAGTGATTAAAATCACTATCATAAGAAACGCTTCGATGCAAATCAGTAGATAGTGTTTAATTCTAAGAAATTGGTGGATAATTACAAAAGCTACATTATCTGCTAGTTTCTTATTAATACCCTGATTAAGATAAAGTATGTCGAATGAAAAAGGGATTATTAAAAAATATTATTTCTCATAAAAAAATTGTGTTGATTCGTACACTTTTCAATGAGTTATAGCATTATAAAGTTAAAAATGTAACCAACCCAACCCAACATCAACTCCTATTTCCTTAATTATATCCAGATTAGTAATTATTTTAATTATATATTATATAATTTTTATAATTAATTATTTTCAAATTATTATTGATTTTTAATATGTTAAAAGTAATCATTTTGAACCTACTTCTTTTTGTTCTTTAAAGTGAAAGTTTTAATAAAAAAAAAATGAATTTATTACCATAACTTTTAACTCAACTTGCAAGTTTGAAATAAATATTATTAAATAGAAAAAAAT
>NW_026099573.1:1521676-1547420 GCF_025091365.1 Daktulosphaira vitifoliae
AAAAAAAAAAAAAATAAAAAAATAAACACATCATGGTAAAATTAATACCTTCTCAGCTTCGCATCGAAGCTAAAACATTCTTTATGTCTTTAATTTGCTGGGCAAAACTTACATTAAACTCACTAACCTTTAAAAATGATAGCGATGTCAATCTATTATTAGATAAATTTAGTATTTCACATGAGTTTGATAAATCCTTGTATAATTTTACACGTTTCAACTGATTATAGGACAATCTAATTTCAACTAAATTCTCGGGTAACTCATCATAATTAACTTGCTTGATATAATTATTAGACAAATCCAAAAATTTCAAAAATCTAAAATATGCGTTATTAAATTACGTTAAATTAATTCGTTTTATGAGAACTTAATAATAATATAGAGAAAGTTAAGTATTTAATGATAAATTGTTGTAATTACTTTAATTTGAAAATACCGGATATGTAACTAATTGTGTTATGTGATACATCTAAGTGAATCAAATGCCAAAAGTCCTCTAAATCACTTATACATTTTACTTTATTGTAAGAAAAGTCTGCATAATACAATTTCAATGGTATTTCAGTCGTGAAATCCAAAACTTTTTCAATGCAATTGTTCGAAACATCTAAAAATTCCAAATTCTTAAGATTTCCCAACATTGAAAGATCTTTTATCAAATTTTTAGATAATATCAACCGCTTCAAAAATGTATATTGTCCAATTAAGCTAATATCAACCAGATTCTATATATACATAGTTTATATAAAATAGATTATCTTTTAAAAAAATTGTATTAAATGATTATAAAATAAAGCCACAGATTAATAACTATTTTATTGAATATTCAGTAAATCATAATTTTGTATTTATTTTCCTTTAAATTTTGCCTTTAAAATTATTTATAATATTTTTTGACTTGACGACAAAAAATGTTTAGCATAAGTTCAAATTAAAATTAATATTCCATTAATTCAAGTTAAAACAGAAGGCCATAAGGTAATTATATTGTAAATATCAATAAAATTTCCTAAAAAAATTGAATATTAAAAACTTTTAAAGGTTCTAAAATTTGTATTATAATTTGCGTTTTAATTTTTATGAAAATAATAATTATATGAATTGTTGTATATGAATATAGTTTTTTTAATAGTTTAATCTAGTCTTATTAATCGTTTAATTAAAAATAGATATGAAGTTACAATATTTCTTTTATTAAACATTCTTTTAGAAAACATACCAAGTAAGAAAATTATATAGGCACAGAGATTGCATTCCATGATATAGTGAACTGAAGTACTTACTATAATCAAAACCAAATTTGTATTCATTTTAGGATCAATAATAGTTTTTAAATGATTTAATTGAATTAATACAGCATATGAAACAATCAATCAATCAAATTCCAAAATATTAAACACGATATTAATCTTAAAAAATATTTTTTACTTAGATTTATGATCAATATAATATTTATCATGTTCGCGAAGGATTTATAAAACCTGGATCGTACATTTTTTATGTATACTAAAGAATGTATTTATTACTAATGCATGGTTACAGTACAAATAATTTTATGAACCGTTGAACAGGAATAATTTTCCTTGAAATTTATAATTTAAATTAATGAGAAATCAAAAAGTAATTTAATTTAAATAAAAATAAAGTTTAAACTTATCCCATGAGATCAAGCAATTCATTTGGATATTTCATTTACTATTTTACACTGTGGCATCTTAAAACATAAATCTAGCATTAATTGTGGCCTTTTAGTTCTTGTTATATTGATATAAAATTATTAGAATACCAAATCGTTAAGGGTAAGTTCTGTAAAACTAAATTGAACTTCTGGATTTTTCCATACTTCCAATTTTGCAAGGCCTTTGACTAATACACTACGAGTTAAAATTCCATTTTTTATAGGCACAGAAGGTAAGTTTTCAATAGGAATATTATATTTAGAGATATCTAATAACTCCAAATATTGAGATGATAACGAATCGAATGAATTAGTTGACATTTAAATTATATTTTAAAACATACAGAAAATGCTGAAAAATATAAATTATTATCATTATTGTTATACATAATAAATAATTAATACATAGGCAACGATCGCAAATTTAAAAATGTTTATACTATAATATTTATTTATAAATCCATGATTTCGTTGACATGCAAGTTTATTTTTGTTGTTATATTTGAAAAGTACTCCATAGTAATAACCAAAATTCGAATTGTGATTTTTTTTTATTTATAATTTATTTACATTTAATTTCAATTTACAAGGTTATTTTTCTATAATATTCCAGGTTATATAAATTTATGTATTACATTGTGACGGAAACGTTATGTTATCGTTTCTAAATTGCATGTATCATAAATTTTATAATAATGAAATACATTTTTAAACTTAATTAGTAATAGAATTTTAGTCATGAAAAACTAAGTTTTTTTAATAATTTACAATATAACAAAATTATAAAAAACCAAACTTTAATTTTTTTCATCTAGGAAACTCATGTGTAAAATTTCAAATACATTTAAAATAGTTGCGCAACCAATTTGAATGGTTTAATATGTATTGACCGACATGAACAAATACTTTTTTGGTAGATATTCTTTAAAATTAAGAAGGTAATTTTTTCCTTTTTAAACATTTTAACAAATAATATCATTAAATAGTTAAAACATATTATATCGAGGGCAAAAATTATATTGATCATTTTTTTTTGCTCTGCAAACAAATTTTTTAACTCATCACTATAATTTATTCCAATTGTTCCAAAAATGTATCCAAATGTATCTTCCAAGTGTTGATTTTATGTTGAGGTTCTATTAAATTTCACTCCTAGTATTTAGGAAATTCTTCAAAAGCGATATTTGTCCATCTATTTCTATGTGTAGTTATCTGTTTGCCTCCCTATTACTGAGATGAAAGGTTTTTGCCATAGATCTACTTGGGTTCAGTGTTAAATACCACTCTATAATAAAAATTGATCACTTGTTGCTAATTAATTAAATAAAATTAAAAATGGGGATTAAAAAACCCATAAAGAATCATAGAAGTCTTGACTGGGATTGTAAATATAAAACACAATCACATTAGACTAGACAGGGGAAATGAATCTATCTACTCCACAAATCAGACATAGAATATCATGCACATTATGATGGCGTGTCCTATCACAAAGTTCAAAGGACTGGTAAAACTACACGAGTGTGGTTGGGCCGCAGTGAAATGACTTAGGAAGTTTGCTATGGCAAATATTATATTTTTTAGCTTCGATGCGAAGCTGAGAAGGTATTAATTTTACTATGATGTGTTTTTTTTTTTTTTATGTCTGTTGCCACTTATTCTCAGCTCTCACTAGACTAATTTCTTTCAAATGTACGTCAAAAGATCACATAAATTTTGTCATTTTTTTTCTTAAAACTTCCATAACTTTTTCAAATATTAACAAATCAAAATAATATTTTATTATACTAAAACCTTAGATATTTACCTTTCATTTGATATCATTTTTTTGAAAATCTATCACTTAACCTGCTCATTGGGGGGGATTTAAAATGGTAACTTTTTCAACTTAATTTTTGAAAATGTTCCGGAAATACTGCGTCCTTCGAACATATATCAAATTAAAGCTTATTTTATGTTCTATAAAATGAAAAAAAAAAATTTGTCCCGACGACCTATCTTTTATGCGCAAATAGCTACCGTATTAAAAAATATGCTATTTTAACAATTTTTTTTTTTTTAATTAAACACTATCTAAATCAGTGATTTTAATCACTGTCAGATATTATCTATACTGGACCCAACTATGCCACGACCCCACTGTGCTAGGTTTTTTTTACAATTGTTTTTCATTATATGCATAATTATTAACACTTTCATATAAAAATATCTATTTTTGATTATCTATTATTATAGTAGTTTTACAATTAATAGCGTTTCTATAAAATATGTATATTATATATGCATATGCCGATATGTCATATGCATAAATATNGTATATTATATATGCATATGCCGATATGTCAAATGCATAAATATATAAATAGTCTCATCACTTTAGATTACATATTAGGCATAAGATTACCCATAGTTTAACTGTAAAAAAAAACAATAAAACTCAATTTCAATCAAATTATAGTGCTGGCGAAGTTTTTTTGATAAAAAATGTGCTCCTGTAATAAGACGTATTACTCTATTTATTACCGTATTCGCTTACGAGTATGTAAAAGAAATAAAATAAAAAAAACACATCATAGTAAAATTAACATCGAAGCTAAAATCTATAAACATATATTTTATATACATGACAAATATTTTATTTATTTAATAATAACAATGAACATTATTTCAGTTTACATTAAAATCAAATTTTTATTCGGCTCTTAAAAAAAATATTGCTCTATCAAAACTTCAAAATCTGGGCCAATTCCCCTATTATCCCTCCCTTGACTAATGCATAAATATATATATAATATATAATATAAATATAATGCACTCATGTATTATATTATGTCATAAGTAACCCCTTTTACCATAATTTACAAAATGCTGCAACTATGAAAGTAAGACTTTAAACCACCATTATTCTTTTTTACTCATTTTGTCATATCCTATAAATTTATAATTAAAAAAGTTACTAAAAGTAACAAATATACTTTAACTTTTAAATTGATAAACCCACTTTTATGATATTCCAATGTTCACAACATGATCTTAAGTTGTACGAATAGTATTATTTGTAATATTTCTAGTCAGATCAAATTTCAATACATATTTAGAGCTCATTAGAAAAGAGATTAAGGTCGTATTATGGGGATGGTTCAGAGGGACAATACCCTTCCCACAATGTTTAGGGGCAAATCTCAATATTACACCGAAACCTACAAATATTATCAACAAACGGTCAATTAAAACAATTTTTATAATTTAATATTGATAGTTATGATTTATATTTTTCATTTTTATTTTAACATTATCATCATATAAATTCAATTAAAACTTGGAAAAAAGATGGCCCATGATGAAAAATAAAAATGTTGAATTCAAATATTAAAGACAAAGCACCCTTATGTTTATCTGTTCATGGTGCTGATCTACTTATAAATTTTGTGATAGCAATTTTACCCTTGCTCTATCGTCTAATTAGACTGAAATTGTGCAAATTTATAATTTTTTAATAATAATAGTCAATAATTTATTAAAACTTCAGAAAAATTTAAATCTATTAACATTTTAAACTTAAACTTAATAAATGTTTACAATATTTCTATGCTAATACCTCTTATTTTTTATGATCAATTACATAATCAATAATAAATACAGTAATTAAAAATAACCATGTATCTTTCTTACAAGTTCTTTCTTCCAAAAAGTAGACAAAATATATGACCATTCCTCTCTAAATAGATAATCAACGCATTTATCAGAATTAAAATAATTATAACTATGTAGCAAGTGTCATTAATGTTCTTTATAACAGATAAAATGTTGGATTAAAATTTAATTTTAATAAAATATAAAGAACATTTTTTTTTATACTTGAATTATGAACAAAGTTTTCAAATAATGGTTTAGTTTGCTGTAGAACAAATTGAACATAAAAATTAATTTAGTATTCATTTAAGTTTACATGTACTTTCTAGTTCTTCTTTAATTTGTAGCAATGTGTCCATTAAATGTTCTTGTTTAGTTTTCTCTTTTTGAATAGCTTTTAAAATTTGTAAATCTTTCATAATATTTAACCGTTCATTTTCAATTTTAATTAATGTGTTTTTGGACATGCCACTAAGTGATTGTTGTTTATTCCAATTTAATTGCTCAAAATCAAACAAATACTTTTGAGGTGAAGAATTACTAGTTTTTTCATTTTTACAATTAAGCTTCCCGGGTATCTTATTTGATATTATATTTCCAGAAGAACTGGATGTTTGAGACTGTGACGACAAAAATTCACTGTTGTAAGACATAGCATTATTTCTTCATTTAATAATTAAATATAACATCTGAAAAGTAAACTATGTATTATTACATAGTTATTATTACAATTACAACTTTATTAAACATATTAAATATATTTCCTAAATAAAAATAACACAAGACTTATAAGGAAGGTATTAATGTAGATAAAAATTACATGAACTAAGTAAAATGTTATAATTTAAAGTCGTAGTTGGAAATAATAATTTGAACAAAATAATTTAAATTTTAAAATAATAACACAAGTATTTACAATAATTCAAAGTACTTTTAATGCAAAAATTAATTGTACTGATTAATAAATTTAATAAATATTCACATAATACCTCATGAATCAAATGATTGTATAACACATAGTTTTAACTTAAAATAGTTTTAATACTTTACACATTATTGTTATCACTAAAAATTTTCAGTTACGAACTATGATAATATAAATGGAAAAATTGATAAAGCAGTGAGCTCTAGCGATGAACATCTAATATTATTTAACGTTTAATGGTTAAACTTTAACCATTGACATTAGCGTAATTGCATGAGGGCTTTATACTTTTAAATATTGGCAGCCCCATAAATAAATTGATTTTTTAGAATAAATGGGGTGATAATGAAATGTAATGGAGAAGTTTCCCATCAGATGTATTATCCAAAATGATAATATGGAGTTTGAGACTAGAGCCACCACTGACACTTTTTTAAGCTATGTCTATAGTTACTAATTACAAATACAATATCATAATATTAATTATAATTAAAATTACACTATTTACTCTTTCATTTAGGTTTTTAACTTGAATACAAAAATGAGATGATATTAATTTTAACTTGTAAATTTTTGTTTTGCGTTTGTCCATAAAATTTCTCATCTCTCATTGATCCAATTAAGTTTATCTATATATCAAAAGAACCTAAATTTAATCTAGTTATAAATATCACTTACAAAAATTAGAGACACCTCAATCTAAATTTTAAAAATTTAGAAAAAATTGCAAAATTATACTACCGTTGAAAGTGGAAATGAACAATAATATACAAATTTTCAAACTGTGGAAAAATATATATAATCGAAAAAAAGTAAGGGAAAATTCAGATTCAGCCTCAAAAAACTTATCGGAAATAAAAAAAAATATCCATAAACATATTTTAGCCAAAATTTTGTAGAGTTGTGTAATTGTCGATGCGTGGCATTTTAATTAATAAAGTGTCATTAATTTAATATTAATTATTACGTGCTAAGAAAAAAATAATAATCTAGCTCTTATTTATAAAATCACCACTAGAGTGTGCCCGCTTGCTATTTAAGAAATAATTACTTTGCACAAACATTCACTGTTTTATTTTCGCTTCGATGCGAATTAATTTTACTATGATGTGTTTTTTTATTTTTTTATTTTTTTTTTTTTTGTGTCTGTGAACGCTCAATCTCAGCTCTCCCTGGACCGATTTTGATGAACAATATGTCAAAAGATCACAAATCGTATCTAGTCGAAGACATTACCCTCAAAAATTGAAAAAAATTCCCTCGTTCCCCGTAAACGGGGGAAATCCCCCAAAAAATTACAAATTTAAAAATCGCTAATTTTCGATATTTTTTCAATTTTTTTTACTTAAAATTGCCATAACTTTTTTAAAAATGACCGAATCAATATAATTTTTTTTTTTATAGATACCTTAGATAATTACCTATCATTTTATATATTTTTGTGAACATTTGACCCTTTAACAGCCCAAAGGATGGGGTTTCAAAATGGTAACTTTTTTACAAAAAATTAACTTTTTCAACTTAACTTTTGAAAATGTTCCGGAAAGACTGACAATTTTATATATACCTTAAATTAAAGCTAATGTAATATACTTTAATTTGAAAAAAAAAAATTTGACCTCTGGACTTGTCTTCATGGTGAAAATGACTACCGTATGCAAAAATATGCTATTTTTGTGAAAAAATTCTTGATATTATATTTTACATTTTTTAACATTATGTTGCTATAACTTTTTAAAAAATGCATGAATCAACTTTATTCTTTAATGATAAATACTTTATATATACTTCTTTCATTCGACATACTTTTTTTTAAAATCGGACCATTTCCCTTTATACAGGGGGGGTGCAAACCTTTTAAAATGCGTATAGAAAGTAGAACTTTTTCAACTTAACTTTTGAAAATGTTCCGGAAAGACTGACACTTTTATATATATCTTAAATTAAAGCTTATGTAATATACTTTAATTTGAAAAAAAAAAATTTGACCTCTGGACTTGTCTTCGTGGTGAAAACGGACATCAAAGTTAAAGAAAAACGTACGATTTCCGTGAAAAAAATCTCGATTTTATATGTTATATTATTTAATTTATATTTTATATAACTTTTGGAAAAATGTATGGATCAATATTATTATTTTTTTATAATAAATATTTATATACCCCTTTCATCTGGCACGCTTTTTTTGTAAATCGGATCATACCCCTTTAACAAGGGGGGTCAAAACTTTAAACATGCGTATTGTTACTACGATATTTTCAATTTAATTTTTGAAAGTATTCCGGAAATACTGACACTTTTAAATATATCTTAAATTAAAGCTTATGTAATATACTTTAATGTGAAAAAAAAAAATTTGACCTCTGGATTTGTCTTCATGGTAAAAATGACTACCGTATGCAAAAATATGCTATTTTTGTGTTAAAATTCTGGGTTTTGTATTTTATTTTATTTTAAAATACCTGACAAGGGGAGTACAGATTTTCATAAATATTATATAAATTAAAATTGATATAGTATAGATAGTTAAACTTATTTAAATATGTTTGTTTCTTTTAAGTCGAGAAAAATAACTTTGAAATTTGAACTAGCTTAAATAGCCAATTTTTCAACCGCCGGAAGCAACGTACGGTTGCCGAGTTGGTAAAATTTATGTTTTACACGCTTGGGGTACGAGGTTCCAACCCGCATATGGCAATGAATTTTTTGCATTTTTTCTTAATTCTTTTTAAGTTAGTATAAATTTTAACTCGTTTGATTTTTATCACATTTAGATTCAATAACTTCAATAAAGATCAAGGATCCCATCACTTTAGTCGCCCCTTGCAAGAAGAAATTTCTTATTCGTATTAAAATTATTTTACTATATTTTAAGTTTTCGCTTCGATGCAAAGCCGAGAAGATATTTTTTTGTGACTATCATTTATTTTCTCTGCTCTAACTTGACCTACTTTTTTCAACAATACGTCAAATTACTACAATTCGTATCTAGTTGAAGATATTACTCTCAAAAATTGAAAAAAAAATTCTAATTTATCAATTAAACAGTTAGTTATTACATCGTCTCCATAAAGACAATTAAAATCATTAATTTCTAATGTTTTCAAAATATTTATTAACGAATGAAGTTTGATATGATAGGTTTCAACTACAAAATTAAATCATTTTACTTTGTAATTTAATAATTTTATTACTCTGTTTGTGTGTGCTACTATTAGACTATAATATTCAAATTTTTTTCTAACGTGTTGCTATATAAATCATTTCTAAAAAAAATGATTGTTTTTTCTCCTGAATTAACAATTGATTTTTACAAATATAATCAAATTTTATAATAAACTCAATTGAGTAAATCTTTTTAACAACTTTGTTTTGATTGGTACATTTAGTTAAAGTAAATCATTAAAATTAATTAAGTTCTCAATATTTCAATTATAGAATCTTTTCAACAAACAACAAAAGTTCCTAGGAAATTATTACTATTACTTCTATTTAAGTTATCTATTACCATAAAAATGCAAAAAAATATTGAGCTTTTCTGATAAATTTACAATAAATAGTAATTATAAAACTTTCTGACTGCATATTGATCTTAACGATACAATTTTTTTAATTGTCATAAAATTTTCTATTTAATTATGTCAATGTCAAACTTACCAATTGAGCTAAAAGTTATGGTAAAATAAATTTTTTTTTTTTTTTATAAACATTTACAACAATCAACTTTAAACGATTAACAAAATTGGTTAAATATGTCATTTTCCTTATTTTTAACTTATTAATAATCAAATTAATATTAAATATTATATCAAATCAGTATTAATTTAAAACAATTTTTTTTGTTCTTAATTATTTTTTTTTATATGTAAAAACTATTTTTTAATAATATTAAAACTTAGAAGTTATAGAAAAAGTCTAATTGCACATTTTAAAACATCGCGAAAAGTTGATTTAGAATAGTATATTTTTGTTTCTGATGGAAGTTCCTTGTAGTCCAGTGTATAAAACTTATAACTTTGTTAATTGTTATAACTTTATCAAAAATGACCAAATCAGTATATTTTTTTTTATTTAGATGCATGTCTTTATCTATCATTTGGTTTTTTTTATAAATCTAACCCTTTACCTGCCCACAAGAGGGATTCAAAATATTAACTTTTTTTTTTTTAGTTAAAGTAAATCATTAAAATTAATTCAGTTCTGGATATTTCAATAGTAGAATCTTTTTAAATATCAAAAATTACTTAGAAATGATTACTATGATTTCTATTTAAGTGTTCTATTACGATAAAAATGCAAAAAATAATGAGTTTTTCTGATAAATTTACAATAAATAATAATTATAAAACTTTCTGACTGCATATTAATCTTAAAAATAACATTGTTTTAATTCTCATAAAATTTTCTATTTAATGATTCATTCTAGTCAACGAAGGAGTAATTTTGCAGAATAGCAGAAAAAATTCCCAACAAACTTTTTTTTTTTTTGTTTTAATTAGGCAATTGGTGGATTATTCCAAAAGCAACATCAACTCTTATTTCTTTAATTATATCATGATTAGTAGTTCTTTGATTTTAAAATATAATATTTGAATATATACTAATTATAATTATTAAATTTAGTATGAAATTGATATTTAATATTGTAATTTAAACGGAGAAATTATAAAAATAATAAAGAAGTTATATTTTGCTTTACTTTTACGTGTATAAAAATTTAAAGGGCTTGATACAATAATTTTCAATAAAAACTGTTTGTTACTATAAAAAAATGCACTGGACTACAAGGAACTTTCATCAGAAGCAAAAATATACTTTTCTAAATCAACTTTTCGCGTTGTTTTCAAATCTGCAAGTAGACTATTTCTATCACTTCTAATTTTTTATATTATTACTAATTATATATATAAAATAATAATTAAAAGAAAAAAAAATTTGTTTTCAAATTATTACTGATTTGATTTTTAATATGTTAAAAATAATCAGTCCAAATTTTCAATTTTAACCTATTTTTTTGGTTCTTTAAAGTTGATGAAAAATTTTTGATAAAGATTTATGAAAGTTTATAGTAAAATAAATTGAATATATTACCATAACTTTTAGCTCAATTACAAGTTTAAAATTGACATCTAGGCCAGTCAACAAAGGAAAAATTGCGGAAAAAATTTTGTTTTTTTAAAAGTTGAATTAAAATATGTATAATGACATACTAATAGTCCTCAAGATTGGAATTGAGCTTTTTTTTTAAATCCTCGCAAAAGTTCAAAAATATGAGCTTTCTTAATTTTCTCAAAAAAAAATATTTAACTTACAAAAAAAAGTTTCGCACAAAAGTTGTTTAAAAGACAATTATAAATAAAAATATAATCTTATATTTTTTCATTTAAACAAATATTTTTCGAGTTACATTACATTTAATATGAGTAATAAAATTTATATTCCATTTTTTTCATTTTACGGTTACTTTTTATCATGTTATACTTACATTAGACACAATGTTATAAATGCATATGTGTGTATGTGTGAGTTTATTTATTTATTGTATCATTAAAGTGTAGTGTATATTGAGATACAACCGATAGAGTAGGTAATTGATTTGACGCTATATTATTTAAACCCAACTAAACGCTAAATTGTACATTCCGAAATAACAATCATATTATGTCAATTGCCACCGGAATATCTGGTAATATTTTTCTTTTTCTTTGCCTTAATCCCAACTACTTGGGGTCGGGCACCCTTATCCTAAGATTCCACTTGACACGATCTCCCACATCTTCTACGCTCACATCAGCTGTCCTCAAATCGCATTCAATAGCATCCCTCCATCTCTTTTTTGGTCTTCCTCTATCTCTTCTTCCTTCAACATTCATTTCTATAACTGTTCTTACAGCTTTCGATTCTTCTTTCCTCATACCATGACTAAACAATCTAAGTCTATTTTCTGTCATCTTATCCACGATTGACGCAACACCTATACTTCCTCTTATATGCTCGTTCCTTATCCTATCTTCTCTAGTCACTCCACTCATCCAACTAAGCATTCTCATCTCTGCTACACTTATTCTCTGCTCTACTTTCTTATCAACCGCCCAACACTATTAACCATACATCATAGCTGGCCTCACAATTTCATACTAAATTTAAAAACTATAATTAGTATTTATTCATATATTATATTTTAAAATCAAAGAACTACTAATCAGGATATAATTAAAGAAATAAGAGTTCATGTTGCTTTTAAAATATTTCACCAATTTCTCTAAAGGAAACACTATCTACAGATTTGCATCGAAGCGTTTCTTATGATAGTGATTTTAATCACTGTCAGATATCATCTATACTTGTCCCATCTATGCCTCGTCCACACTGTGCCTCGACCCCACTGTGCTACCGTTTTTTTTTTATATGAAGCTGAAAGGTGCCTTTTATAATTATTTTAACTATATCATGTATTATACAGTGTGTTCAGTAAGTCAGGAAACGGGTTTCTATTTTATCATTGTTACAAACAATGAGAACAATAGAAACCCATTTCCTGACTTACTGAACACTCTGTATACCCCTATGAGTAGTTCCTATGTAACTGACAATATTTAAAATTGTTATATAATTATATATCAACGATCCTAAACAGTAGTACAGAGTAATCGATTAAGGACAAGACACCTATTTTCTCAGAAACTATTAAATATTAAATATTTTTGTTAAGGAAAATATTGTTTGATTCAAAAAACTGTAATAATATGTAGTTAAATAATTTATTTCCTTCCCTTAAAAGTTATAAAACATAGACTTCAATTTTCTTATAGGGAACCTTATTGTTTTGATTATGTTAGAAAAAAAAATGCTTAATCATTTTTTTCTTAGAATTCTTTTTATCCAATAAACTGTTTGCATTTGAAAAATATTTAAATATTTGGATTTAAAATAAAAATTCATTTTTGGTTTTTATAAGACAACAATAATCTTAGTTATCAATAATAAAAGAATGGTTCTATAATTAAATAATATTGTAAGAACAAATTGTTTAAAATTTGTTTTTTCTGTCATATCATTAAACTGAAAAAGGGGTCCCATTAAAAAAAATTGAAGTTTAACTTTAAAAGAGTGAAAAAAATTATTTAGCTACACATTATTGTAGAGTTTTTAAATCAAAACATTTTTTTTCAATTTTTAATAATTTTCAAGAAAAAAGAGTGTTTTATTCTTAAGCAATTCTTGTTTATAAGAGAAAGCACTTAAATTTAAAGAAATAAATCACCCACAAAATTATATTTTGAAATCTAAAATATTGCATACATTTTTATTCTTTCAATTTTCATCATATTAAATCGCTTCTACTTTTTGAAAAATAATTGGATCAAAAAAACTATAGAAGTTCGATAAATTTCTCTTTCTCTCCAAATACTATTATTGAGAATCGAACTATTTTTTAAATTACAAGGATGTTTTAAAAATTGTAATATTATACAAATAGTACAAAGTTTTATATTAAAACTTTTAAAGTGTTTCGAAAATTCAACCAATAAGTTTTCGCGATTTCTTATTTTTCATTTAAAAATGCCAGCTAAAAAATTAAACTTGATAATTTTTTGTAAAAATGTCTAATCAATTAACGTCAATGAATTTATTTTGAGCTTTATTGTAGAACACAAAATAAATTAAATCGTTTATTAATTTAATACCCGGCGTATTGACATTTTATATATATTTTTTGCTTCACGCGCCATTTAGGCTCTTTACAGCTGCTACCAAAGTTCTCCAGACTTCTCGATCCTCTGCGTCCTCAATACATGCTCCATTGCTTTATCTCCTCACGTCATCCTTTACTCGGTTCAGCCACTGTTGTCTTGGCCTTCCCACAGGTCGTTTTTTATCTGGTTTATTGATGAGTACCTGTCTTATTAGTCCACCCTCTGAACGCTATTTATGTTCAGCTCACTCTAACCTTTTTGACCACAGAAAACCTTTTAAATTGAGTGCATTAAACAGACTGTTTAAGTTAGTGTTTTTTCTTCGCTCATTTACACCGGCATTGGGGTTTAATATAGGCCTATATATTTTTTTAAGTATTTTTCTTTCGAAAGTCAATAAGCTATTCTCGTCGCTCTGCGTCGTGGACCATGCATACACGACAATGAGGCGTAAATAAGCAATGTATAGTTTTTTCGTTGAGTCTCTAGATAGCAGTTTCAATGTGAACATTTTTCCCATTGCATCGTATCGGTTTGCTGCACTTATTCTGGTCGTAATCTCGTTATGCATATTATTTTTATGATTTACATTAGCACCTCCTAAGTACTTAAAATTCTCGACTTGTTCGGAAGAAAAATGATCAATGCTCACATTTTGTAACGGAGATAGCTGTCTACTCATTAGCATATACTTAGTCTTATTTTCATATATTTTAAGGCCCATCATTTTACTTGTCCATATAAGCTTTCGTACCGTCCTTTCTAATTCCTTTTTCGATTCTCCAAATAATACAATGTCATCCGCATATGTTAATAGAGTTGTGCACCCCAGTACTTCCATTTCTCGGTCTTCCTGCATATCCCTTATTATTTTTTCAAGTGCTAGATTGAAGAGTGCATGAGAATTAACATTATATTAAGTTTATAAAATATCTTAAAAAAATAATAATCTTAAAAAATATAATAATTTTTATATAAAAATATAAATATAATATAAAACTAATATATTATTGTTGTAGAATTATTATTTTTAATGAATGTATTTTAATTATCAATTCATCAAGCTATCATTAGTTTGCCATGTGACGATTAAAAAAAAAAACTATAGACTAGTCAAAATAGTAAGTTCTAGAATTTTTTTATCTTTAGGCATTAAATGTATAGTAAATTAAGTAACATAAATTAATTTTTCTAATACTTAAAATATAATTTGTTTAAATTATTATATTTAATAGTGTCGTTTAAAACTTTTTTTAATTTCGAGGAAAACGGGACTTGTTGAACGGACATTGAAGAGATTGTCTTTTGTAATAGTCGTATTTTTAAAATAAGAAATTATACATATTTCAATAATTAAAAACAGTTCACTTATAATTACTATAAATCTTCTCCTTCGCTTAGATTCCAACTATATGAAGTCGACCACCCGTATCCTAAATCTCCACTTGACACGTTCTCCCACATCATACACACACAACACAGTTATCATTTCACTCCAAATTACATCTGATCACCTATTAATCTTCGTCTTCTTGCTTCAACGTTTATTTCCATATCCATTCTTACAGTTTCCGATTCCTCTTTCCTCATAATATGACCAAACTATCTAAGCCCATTTTTTCTCAAGTTGATTTACCCTCGCTTAATCTTTTATTTCACATCCTCGTCAATACTTCCGTTAAATGACCTTAAATATTTAAAACTTGTCACTTATCACGTTTTTGTTTGTTGTCATTACTTTCCTCGTTTCATCGCCATTATATTCTGTTTCATCAAACTTGGACTCTATATATTCCGTTTTACTTCTACTAATTCTTAATCTCTTTCCTTCAAAGACTAATTTCTATATCTTAAGTCTTTGGTTAATCTCTATTCTATGTCCTCCTAACAGCACTAACGTTATTTCATAACAACATGCACCATAGTACTTCCTTAGTAATTTCATCCATTACTATAAAAAAAAAAGATTTATAACCTACTTTTCTGTTAAAAAATGAAAACCTAATCTTAAGATATCAAAAAAAAAATGAATTAAAAAAATAGTTTTACTGCGACATCTGAAAGCTTATAAATTGCATTTTTTAACATTTTACCATATAATATTACATTTTACAAATTTATATATAAATAAAAAAAGTTTACTAAAAACATAAAAATAACTAAATGATTTGAATTTAAAATTAGAAAACAAGTGTGTTTTCCAATTCATTAGACAATTCAGAATCAGTCTCCTGTTTCTAGATCATTTTATCATCATTGAAAATACCGTCATTTAAAAACTCCTGAATTCTTTGTATCTTAGAATTATTTATATGGTTACTTATAAAAATGAAAATACGTAGTTTAGTATTTTAATATGATCGCAATAAGCGCGAATGTCAGTAAAAATCAGATAGTACTCTATTGGGGCGGTTCACCGATTGTTATATTAATTAAAGTAATAATATTATATTATCTTGATCATTTATAAATCCTATCAACGATTAATAGTGAACTGATAAAGAAACGTGAAAAACAGTAATATAAATAAACAGTATTTTGCTTTTAATCAGACAACGGTAATTATAAGATTAATAAAAACCTGAAAATGTTTCAATAATTACCAATTTTAATCACTATACAAAATAAAATATGAAATATTTTGATATATTTATAGTAGCATAATTTCCAAATAAAAGAAAACATTTGAAAATATTATAAATAGAAAATTGTTTTATAACGTAAATAGTCGTGTAACAATAAGACTTAATGTTTTTTAAATTAGCTATTAAATAGTAAAATTAAAAACCCAGCACAGGGGGGTCGCGGCACAGTGGTGACGTGGCATAGTTGGATCAAGTATAATGATATCTGACAGTGATTAAAATCACTATAAAAAAAAAACGCTTCGATGCAAATCATTAGATAGTGTTTAATTTTAAAAAATTGGTGGATTATTCCAAAAGCTTCATAAACTGCTAGTTCCTTATTAATATCCTGATTAAGATAAAGTATGTCGAATGAAAAAGGGATTATTAAAAAATAGTATTTCCCATAAAAAAATTATATTGATCAATACACTTTTCAATAAGTTATAGCATTATAAAGTTAAAAATGTAAAAAATAAAATTGAGAATTTTCACACAATAATAGCATTTGGTAGCCATTTTCACCGTGAAGACAAAATAAAGTCCGAAATTTTTTTTTTGCATAATTAAGTAAATTACATTAGCTTTAATTTAAGATATATATAAAAGTGTCAGACTTTATATTGAAATGTTTATTTTTGAAAAAGTTACGGCAGATTTTATTAAAAAAAATTGAAAAAATTTCGAAAATTAGCGATTTTTTAATTTGTAATTTTTTTGGAGGTTTCCCCCATTTACGGGGAACGAGGGAATTTTTTTCAATTTTTAAGGGTAATATCTTCGACTAGATACGATTTGTGATCTTTTGACGTATCATTGAAAGAAATCGGTTCGGTGAGAGCTGAGNACGATTTGTGATCTTTTGACGTATCATTGGAAGAAATCGGTTCAGTGAGAGCTGAGAAAAAGTGGTAACAGACACAAAAAAAAAAATATTAATATTGACTGTTTTGTGACATTTATAATTTTTTGGGACATTTTTCATAAAAGAATTTTTCAAAGTTTTGACGCTAATAGCTTTTTTAAATACCTAAATACATTGAGTTAAACTATTTACAAAATTTGGTTAAATTAAAATTAAAATTTTTTAAACAAATCACATATTTTAGCTTCGATGCGAAGCTGAGTAGGTATTGGTTTTAGTATGATGTGTTTTTTTATTTTTTTTTGTCTATCACTACGTTTTTTCAGCTCTCACTGGACCGATTTTTCTTAACGTATCATTAAGAAAAATTGATAAACAATGCTTCAACTTTTTGAAAAATGTAAGGATCAATACAAATTTTATTTATAATAAATAATATTTATTATACCTCTTCCATTTCATATACTTTTTATTTAAATTGAATCACTACCTTTATACAGGGAATGTTCAAATCTTAAAATTCACATAGAAAGTAGAACTTTTTCAACTTTTATTTAATAAAAAAATATATTTATTGATTATTCATTCGTAACCTAATAATCAAACACAAACACAAATATTTATTATATTAATTAGAACGATTTTTTTATTATTTAGGCCATATGCAAAACTGTAATTACAGATTGAAATCGGTGCAAAAATGGATTTAGAAAAGTATATTTTGGTCTCCGATAAAAATTCCTTAGACCAGTAAATTTATTTTTAAATAACAAAGAATTTTCGTTTAAAGTATTGCATCAAGACTTTCAAATTTTATATACGTTTGCCCTAAAAGTAATAACTACTTTTTAATTTTTATAAATTTTCCGTAAAAATTGCAATACTAAATTATTAAATATCAATTTTATACTATATTTAAATGCTATAATTAATATTTATTCATATGTTACACTTATACATTTATATATAAACTTGTAATCAGGATATAAATAAGGGAATAGGATATCATGTTGCTTTTGGAATAATCCATCAATTTTTTAAAATTAAACACTATTTACAGATTTGCATCAAAGCGATTTTTATAATAGTGATTTTAATCACTATCAGATTAAATCTATACTGGACCGTACTATGCCGTGACCCCATTGTGTTGGGTTTTTTTATTTTTAAAAATATACATGTTGCATTCCAAAAAGGTTCTACAAATCGCACATTTAAATTAAAACCGGTTGTACTAAAATTGTTTTCCAGTATTCGATGTATACTTGTATTAAATGTAAATGTATGTTTTTTTAAATTAAACTTTTCTTAATTATATGTAAAATAAATATCAATTATAAATTGTATATAAGATGTTCATTAAGTAAGGAAACGGGTTTCTATTGTTCTCTATACTTACTGAACATCTGTATAAAGATAATGTAAAAGCCAATAGCGTTAGTTGTCAATGCTTTATTGTAAACAAAAAATAATAAAAGTAATAAAAAGATTCCATATATGATAATGGGCAGGACATGCGATACCAGAACCATCTTATAAGGATGATCATGGACGAGAACACAGTTGGTAAGAGACCACTAGAAAGACAACGATTGAGGTGGGAAGATGTGATAAGAAACGACGTGAAAACACTGAACAAAGGATGGGATTGAAAATAAAAGCTGGAAATCCTAAGAAGAAGAATAAAAAAATTTCATTTCAATTTTGTCATAATATTTATTAGCTTCGATGCGAAGCTGAGAAGGTATTAGTTTTACTATGATGTGTTTTTTTTTTTTGTGTTTATTACCACTTTTTCTCAGCTCTCACTGAACCGATTTCTTTCAATAATACGTCAAAAGATCACAAATTGTATCTAGCCGAAGACATTACCCTCAAAAATTGAAAAAATTTCCTTCGTTCCCCGTAAATGGAGGAAACCTCTAAAAAGTTACAAATTTAAAAATCGCTAATTTTCGACATTTTTTCAATATTTTTTCTTAAAATTGTCATAACTTTTCAAAAATAATCAAATCAATATAATTTTTTATTTATAAATGCATGATATCACTACCTTTCGTTTGGTATATTTTTTTTATAAATCTGACCCTTTAACTGCCCACAAGAGAGATTTAAAATGATTAAAAAATTTACTTTTACACTTAACTTTTGAAAGTGCTCCGGAAAGTCTGACATTTTTATATATATCTTAAATTAAAGCTAATGTAATATACTTTATTATGGAAAAAAAAATTTCGGACTTTATATTGTCTTCACGGTAAAAATGGCTACCAAATACTATTATTGTGTGAAAATTTTAGATTTTATTTTTTACATTTTTAACTTTGTAATACTATAACTTATTGAAAAGTGTATGGATCAACATTATTTTTTTATGAGAAATAATCCCTTTTTTATTCGACATACTTTATCTTAATCAAGATATTAATAATGAACTAGCAGATCATGTAGCTTTTGGAATAATCCATCAATTTTTTAAAAATAAACACTATCTAAAGATTTGCATCGAAGCGTTCATTTTTTTTTATAGTGATTTTAATCACTGTCAGATATTATACTTGATCCAACTATACGACGTCACCACTGTGCCACGACCCTCCTGTGTGGGTTTTTTTTTATTTCAATACTAATAACTTTTATTAGAAAATATTTATTAATATATTATTATTTTTATTCAATCAGTGAATATTATTACTCTCTTAACATAATAATTATTTGTATGATAATAAATAATCACAATTTATATGCATTTCAATATTTTTGCTAATTACAATTAAAATAGGCTACATAAAACCCTAATGGATGAACAGCAGATATTTGTGGATTTCGATAACTCTAAAAATAGTGGTCCCTCGTGACATCTTTAGGGTTATATGATATCATCAAATAACCATGAGCCCATAAACACCCCTGGTATTAACCAATTACGGTTTTAATTTGGATGCGAAAAAATACGAATTTATAACAACTATTTATAAAAACCTGAAAATGTTTAGGTAATCAATATAAAAAATAAAATATTTCAATTTCTCTTAAAATAATACATTTTTTACAAATTTTTTTTTGGATTTTATTAATTGCATTTATAACTCCATTTATCTATTATAAACAATTTTTTATTTTCACTACTTATGTGTAATATGGGTGTCAATTTATTTTTAGCTTCGATGCAAAGCTGAGAAGGTATTAATTTTACTATGATGTGTTTTTTTTTTTTTTTTTTATGTCTGTTGCCACTTTTTCTCAGCTTTCACTGGACCGATTTCTTTCAACAATACGTCAAAAGATCACAAATCGTATCTAGTTGAAGACATTACCCTTAAAAATTGAAAAAATTTCCCTCGTTCCCCGTAAATGGGGGAAATATCCAAAAAAATTACAAATTTAAAAATCGGTAAATTTTGTCATTTTTTTCACTTTTTTTTCTTAAAACTTCCATAACTTTTTGAAAAATCAACAAAATTTTTTTTTATACTAAAACCTTAGATATTTCCCTTTCATTTAATATCATTTTTTTGAAAATCTAACACTTAACCTGCTCATCGGGGAGGATTTAAAATAGCAACTTTTTTACAAAAAATAACTTTTTCAACTTAATTTTTGAAAATACTGCGTCCTCTAAACATATATAAAATTAAAGCTTATTTTATGTACTACAAAAAAAAAAAAAAAATTTGTCCCGACACTTTATATTCTGCATGTAAACGGCTGCTGTAGTTAAAAAAACGCTATTTTTGTGTTAAAATTTTCGATTTTAAATTTTCAACTTAGAAGTGCTATAACTTTTTGAAAAATGTAATTATCAGCACAAATTTTTTGTTCTAAATACATTATAAGTATATCTTTCATTTGACATACTTTTTATTAAAATTGGACAATTTCCCCTAATATAGGGGGCGTTCAAAACTTGAAATATTGTATAAAACATAGATCTTTTTCAACTGAACTTTTGAAAATGNAAAAAATAGAACTTTTTCAACTTAACTTTTAAAAAGGTTCCGGAAATACTGCGTCCTTTAAACATATATCAAATTAAAGCTTATTTTATGTGCTATAAAATAAAAATAAAAAATTTGTCCCGACAACCTATCTACTATGTACAAATTGCTGTCAAAATTTAAAAAAATATATAATGTTTGCGAGAAAAATCACCTTCTATAAGGATATTTTTTGTAATTAAAACTGCCATAACTTTTTCAAAAATCGACAAATCAACATAATTTTTTTTTAAACTAAAACCTTAGATATTTCCCTTTCATTTTATATCATTTTTTTAAAATCTAACGCTTAACCTACTTATTGGGGAGGATTTAATATAGCATCTTTTTTACAAAAACTAACTTTTTCAACTTAATTTTTGAAAATGTTCCGGAAATACTGCGTCTTTTAAACATATATCAAATTNAAAATTCTAGGTTTTGTATTTTATTTTATTTTAAAATATCTTATTAGGAGAATATATTGACTTTCATGAATATTATATAATTTAATTGACATAGAATAAAGGTCATAAGACATAAGAAATTAAACTTATTAAATTTTTTTTACTTTTTTATTTTCATACTAAATTTAATAATTATAATTAGTATTCATTCATATATTATATTTTAAAATCAAAGAACTACTAATTAGGATATAATCAAAGAAATAAGAGTTAATGTTGCTTTTGGAATAATCCACCAATTTTTCTAAATGATACACTATCTACAGATTTGCATCGAAGCGTTTCTTATGATAGTGATTTTAATTACTGTCAAATATTATCTATACTTGTCCCATCTATGCCTTGTCTACACTGTGCCTCGACCCCACTGTGCTACCGTTTATTATTTTAAAATATCAATAAACATATTTAACTAGCTCATAAGATAGAAAATGGCTGGTCAATAACAACTTTTGGACCAATACACTGGGAATTTTCACAATTTTGTACTTAGACCGAAGGAGGAGAGTGGCCATCTAGAAGTGACTAATAAGATAAGAATAATAATATTTGTAATTCATCACCAGTCTATATTTTAAAATGCTAATAACTTCCAAGGTATTAGTTAAAAGTTGTTATTGATCAGTAATTTCTATTTTATAAACTAGTTTTATATGTATGTTTCCATTTAAAAAAATTAACTGAACACCTCTATAAGTTATAAGGGATGGATGAAAAAATTGTTTTATAACAGATACATAAATATATGTGTGTAACTAATAAAATCCAAAAAAGAATTATTAAAAATATGTATTATTTTTAAAAAAACCGAATGGCTTACGTTAAAAGAAACACTCTATTATTTATAAAAGTTCATAAAACTAAATTAAACTATAATTAACTCCAAGTACGATAAAACATTTGGAAATATTATAATAGAAAAATGATTTAACAATAATAGTTGCGTGGGGTAATATCGTAATTCAAAACTTTATAAAATTAGTTAATACTTATTTACCTCCTAATAATAAAAAATCAAAATACGAAAATTTAAAGTAATAAGTATTGTAGAAGCGAGTTGTTAGGAAATGAATAGCGAACGGCTTTATAAGATGATGAGCTGATATAAAATTTGTTCCGTACTGGTAAAATCGGAAATGTTGCCTTTTTCTCGTACAGTGATTGTGAAATTTTTAAAATCTGAAAATAGCAATTTAAACTTCCACATTTTGTGAATAGTTTAACTCGAATGTATTATCCAATATACTGTGGGAGCTTAAAAATCATTTCATAATTATTTTCTTTCCAATATTTTTAAAACCAAAAAGCTAATTTTTTTTAATTCTACATTATATTAAAGCTAATACTAAGTACTTTACGATAAAAAAAAATGACTATTTGAAAAATTTCTATGAGATATTGAAGTCAAAAATGATGAAATTTTTGTAATATAATATAATATAATATATGATTTAAAGAAAATGCTCCGGTGACCATTTCTTAACGAGTAATTGACCTCTTAAGTCAAAAGTCATATAATTTTCGGTAAATATTACATATATTTTTTAACTTGTTACGCATTGTAGTCTTTTGTGTCAGTCATTTTAATGACTGTCAGGTATCAATCATTACTAATCAAAAAAATGCTCATATCTATTGCGTTGGATCCCGCCGACTGCTTAACTTTAAAATACAAAAATATCATTTTAATAGTATACGATAAAAAGCCAATGCTGAGGGAAATGTTGTGAACAAATAAACAGCAATTCTCTTTTCTTTTCATTTTCCCAAGAGTATAAATTTATGACATTTTTACAAATTAAATTATAATTTAGTGATTAAATTATAATATCTTTGTCAGCTGAATAAAGCAATAAAAACAACATTTTTGGATAAATTACTTAAACTGTGTAAAACTTCACTTAATCAGTATAACAGAAATTAGTACAAAAATAAATTAATTAAACGACTATGTTAGTGATTTTCTAATTTTGTTATTATCATTAAATGTAACTTTTCTTTTTTTTTTTTTAATTATATTAACTCAATTGTATTATTTTTTTGTTTAATTAAAACTATACAGTTGTTATCTAATTAAATAGAACCATTTAATCATCTCTCTTGAAATATCAACGACCCATAATTGTTTAGCAACTGCTTTTCCTTCGTCCACTATAGCTCAGCATCGGTCTTTTTCGGACTCCAGTAGCGCGTCTGTGTGACCTTGGTCCTACCGCACTGTAACCCGAAACGGGAGCATTTTGGTATAGGTGGCGGTGTACCATGTATTAACAGCCGATCGATACGTTGTTGGCCATTTTCTTTGCCATTTACGAAACTGTAAGGGTGGTGACGTTCGCTTACAGCTCTGGGAAAATCCAAACGAATCAGAATACCGGTTTTCGGGGATAGGAACCATCGTTTACAACTTTTCCCTAACGGGGGACACATCCTTTCGACTTTGCACGATGTATACTTATATATAATATACTTTAAAATAGCGCATTGCACTTTCGAACCAGGTGACTCCCCTTTATTAATCATATACAGCAAATCCTTTCCGTGCCAATGAAAACCAAACTACCCTGTTCTATTTATATAATTATAATCGACAGCAAGAGTGGGAGTATATATGACGGTAAGTCTATGCAACTCGTGCTCCAATTTTATTTATTTATTTTTACAAGTCCTTTAATAAAGTATCATTTCAATAATACTATGTGGAAAATATGCATTACAAAATAAAAATTGATTTCTCACGTATGAGAAAACTGAGTTCTCTTAAACGTAAACAAGTTAATTAAAAAGAAGTAAAATATTTAATGAAACTGCAATGTAAATAAAATGTTACACTTGTATATAAAAAATTTTGATAAATTTAGAATATTAGTGTAATTAAATAATAGAACTAAAATTTACTCGACTTATTAATTGTTAAATCGATAATATAGTTGATAGTTACAAAATAAAAATAAAATTAAGTCTAATAAACCATACATTTTCTATTTATAAAAACATAAAACCATGACAACAATATAGTGGTAGTTCTTTTTTTTACAGTCAAATACTAACTAGTAATACATTTTTATTTTATTATTAGATATTGATATAAAATTAAAGAGTAAATATTAAGGGAAATTTATAAACCCTTAAAATTTTATTTTTAATATAAGTTTCTAAAAAAAACACAAAAGTTTCTTGAGTAACAGTGGCGCCACCAGAGAGGATTCCCAGGCCCAGACCCCCTATGAACATAAAATTATTACAGCGGGGTTGTAGAGGGGTGGATCTCTCCATTACTCTAAGTTATAAAAATCATCTGGATTCACCATACAGAAATTTTAATTGCGCTATTCTTGAGTAATATTATATACTCTCAAGATTTAAAGAGTTTTTCTATTTATTGTAATTAAATAAAATATTTTAAGATAAAAAATTACTGTTTAGAGAAAATGTATAACATTTAAATACTAAATAATATATTACAATGGATAATCATACTAAAAGTTTTCTTGTTATTACATAAGTTTGATACAAGTAAAAAATCATTTTTTGAGGGAGGGGGGAGTGGCTGATGTAATTTTTCTCTTCTTAAAAATTTTATTTTTATTTTTAATGAATAATTATTTTTAATATACACAGTATACTAAAACTTATTGGTTCCTAAAATTATTTGTATTATTACGCAATTTATAATTATTATAATTGTAATACAGATTAATATAAATTTCTAGATGTTTACTAATTAATATAAAAGCATTTAAATAATAATAAAACCAAATTTATTTTAATAAAAACGGTAGCACAGTGGGGTCGCAGCACAGTGTGAGCGTGGCATAGTTGGGACTACTAGATGTTATCTTTTTTTTTTTTTTTTTTTTTTTTTTTCCCCC
>NW_026099573.1:1547868-1698824 GCF_025091365.1 Daktulosphaira vitifoliae
AAAGAGTCCCGTTCCTGGGCCCACGCCTCGCACCGGAAGAGGGTGTGCAAAGCGCTATCAGCCTCTCCCGGGCGATCCGAACAGTGGTCGCACGTCGGCGCGGCTGCTTTACGAATACGGTGTAAGTACTCGTTAAAGCAGCCGTGGCCGGACATTACTAGATGTTATCTGACAGTGATTAAAATCATTATCATAAGAAACGATTCAATGCAAACCTGTAGATAGTGTTTAGTTTTAAGAAATTGACATAGGCAATGATTTTTACTGAATAGGCAAACGTTCCGTGCATTCGTTTTTTAATAAAATTGGCAATTTAAGCTAATTGAAATGTTAAAATTAATCTTTTCGACTCAAAAGAAAAAAAAATTGAAATATGTTTAACTTCATATTCTATATCAATTAGTTTTATATAATATTCATGAAAATCAGTGTACTCGATTATAAGGTATATTGATATAAATTAAATTACAATACCAAGAAATTTAACACATATAGCACATTTTTGAATATGATATCCATGTTCACTATATCTCGAAATTTAAAAAAAAAAAAGATTCTCGAAAAAAAAAGATTACAAAATTGTATCTAGTCGAAAATATACTAACACTTTTATGTATACCTTAAATGAAGCTTATATAATATAATTTATTTTGAAAAAAAAACCCCAGCACGGGGGGCCGAGGCACAGTGATGACGTGTCATAGTTGGATCAAGTGTAATGATATCTGACAGTGATTAAAATCACTATCATAAAAAACGCTTCGATGCAAATCTGTAGATAGTGTTAATTTAAAAAAAAAAATTTGTCAAAAAAGTAGGTCAAGTGAGAGCTGAGAAAATAAATAATAGCTAAAAAAAACCACATAGTAAAATAATATTAATATGAATTTCTTCTCACGAGAGGAGACTACAGTATTGGTATCCATGATATTTATTGAAGTTATTGAATCTAAATGAAATAAAAATCCAATGAATTAAACATTTTTTCTAACTCTAAAAGAATTCAGAAAAAATTCAGTGCAACAGTGTTACCGTCTCAGAAATCGTACCTCGCATTCGTCACTTAATAAAAATGGAAATTTAGCTAGTTCAAATTTTAAAGTTATTTTTCTCGACTTCAATGAAACAAAATAATTTAAATTTGTTTAACTTTTTATACTATGTCAGACGCCGATCTATTCGAAGCCGGTCTTTTGATCGCTCGATAGACGGCGCCCACTCCGCCCGATTAACTGGTCTCCGCGGGCGAGGTGGTGGAAGAGCTGGACAGGAGAGTCGAAGTCGCTTGCGACTTCGCACTCGCCAGAACGCGTCCGCCACCTACCCGGGGACCTCCCGTTCATTGGTGGAACGCGGAGGTGGCTGCCCTGAGAGGTGACTGCGTCAGGGCAAGGAGAGCCCTGACGCGGTCCAACAAGAGTGGGCAGGCGGACCCTGAGGAACCCGATCCCAGGGAGTTGCTGAGGGAGGCCCGGAAACAGCTGAAGCTCGCCATCAGGCGTAGCAAAGCGCGTTGCTGACCCGACCTCGTGAAGTCGGTGGATCACGACCCTTGGGGAAAACCCTATAAGGTCGTGATGCGCAAGCTGCGCGACCCACCGACTTCGGGGCAACTGGAGGCGGAAACGTTGGAACAGACGGTCCACGCGCTGTTCTCGACTCATCCGCCTCTACCACCTCTGGGTGACTGGCCGTCCGTCGGAGACGACGCGACCGTCGGGGGTTTCACCCGAGAGAAGATATCCGCTGCGGTAGCGAGAGTTCGTGGAAGAAACACCGCGCCCGGTCCGGACAGAATACCGAACCGGGTGTGGGGTCTCGTCCACGTCCTCGCACCGCAGTGGTTAGACACGGTATTAAACGTGTGTCTCCGTGAGGGTGAAATCCCGTCCCGATGGAAGAGGGCGAGGTTGGTACTCTTGCGGAAAGGCGACAAGCCCGAGGGTGTCCCCTCGTCGTACCGGCCTCTTTGCATGCTGGACGACGTGGGGAAAATCCTCGAGCGGCTGTTGGCCACCCGCATAGAGCACCACCTGACGACGGTCGGTGGGCTGGCGGACGGCCAGTTCGGGTTTAAGAAAGGAAGGTGGACGGACGACGCGGCCTCCCTGTTCCAGCAGCTGGCCGTCAGGGACGAGAACAGACCGGGCTTCTGCGTTGCGGTGAGCCTGGACATCCGGAACGCTTTCAACTCCGCGCGATGGTCACACATCCTAGGAGCGTTGGAAGCGTGCCGGGTGCCTCCGTACCTCCGCCGAATGATCCGGTCGTACTTCAGCGACCGGGTCATCGAGTATGCGAGTGCCGCAGGGCCCAGAACCAAAACCGTAACGGGAGGAGTCCCGCAAGGTTCGGTTCTTGGGCCCTTGCTGTGGAACATTGCATACAACGCGGTGTTCGGCGTTCCGCTGCTATGGGGAACACGTGTCATCTGCTACGCGGACGACACGCTCGTGGTGGCGGAAGGCACTTTGGCGGAGGAAGCTGGTATCCGGGCAAACGGTGCGTTGAGCGCCGTCACTGAGTGGATCCAGCAGGAGGGGACCGGCTTGTGCCTAGCGTTGGAAAAAACCGAAGCAGTTTTGTTCACGCGAAAGTACAAATACGTTCCTCCGAGGCTCACCGTACTGGGGACTGATGTCCCGCTGAAGCGGACCATGAGCTATCTGGACCTGCTCATCGACGACAGGTTGATGTTCGGGCCGCACATTGAACGTGCGGCCCAGCGGGCTCAGAAGGTCATGGACCGCCTGGCGGGACAAATGCCGAATATCGGGGGACCGAGGGAACATCGACGCCGACTGTTAGTCAGCGTTATTCATTCGGTCCTCCTTTACGGCTCCCCAATCTGGGCGGGTTACTGGAGTACTCGCCCAAGAACGCAGAAGCGCTGAACCGGGTCCAGAGAAGGGCCGCTCTCCGGACGGTGTGCGCATACCGCACCGTATCCGGAGTGGCGGCCAGGATCTGCCGCCCGCGGACTTGTTGGCCGTCGAACGCACCAACGGATATGAGCTCCGGAAGAACACCGGTCAACCGTTTCGCGCGGAGGACCGGCTGCAGCTCCGGAGCGTAACCGTGTCCAGTTGGCGCCAACGACTGGCCGACGAGGAATCCGGGGGAGCGTAGACGAGGTCCCTCATCGGACCCAGCCGGCTCGACAGATGGATTGGCCGGACTCACGGGGAAATGACATACCGTCTGTCGTAACACAGTAAAAAGTAAAAGGGAAAATGATATTAGGTAAATGTTGAAACTATGTGTACGAAGATGAATATGAGGAGGTGGTGCCTGCTGTCTAGGTATTCACGTGCGTGTTGTCGTACAGCAGTCACCGTGCTCGGCTGACACTCCGGGTTAGCTGTGGGTGTCGAAAGGCTGTTGTTATAGGAAGGGAGAATAAGAGTAACACCTAGGTATGAGGTGCAGACGAAGTGCAAGACACAAATACTAGGTGTACGCAAAAGGAGCCCAAAGTATGAGGTGCAGACGAAGTGCAAGACACAAATACTTGGGGTATAGGAGAGGACAATGAAGTACGAGGTGCAGACGAAGTGCAAGACACAAGTACTCCAAAGAGAGAACGGGGTAGCCGAGTATAAGGTGCAGACGAAGTGCAAGACACAAATACTGGGCGTACCAGATAAGGAGTATAACAAAGCACGAGGTGCAGACGAAGTGCAAGACACAAGTACTTTAGTTATTAGGAGAGGATAATGAAGTACGAGGTGCAGACGAAGTGCAAGACACAAGTACTTCAAAGAGAGAACGGGGTAGCCGAGTATAAGGTGCAGACGAAGTGCAAGACACAAATACTGGGCGTACCAGATAAGGAGTATAACAAAGTACGAGGTGCAGACGAAGTGCAAGACACAAGTACTTTAGTTATTAGGAGAGGATAATGAAGTACGAGGTGCAGACGAAGTGCAAGACACAAGTACTTCAAAGAGAGAACGGGGTAGCCGAGTATAAGGTGCAGACGAAGTGCAAGACACAAATACTGGGCGTACCAGATAAGGAGTATAACAAAGTACGAGGTGCAGACGAAGTGCAAGACACAAGTACTTTAGTTATTAGGAGAGGATAATGAAGTACGAGGTGCAGACGAAGTGCAAGACACAAGTACTTCAAAGAGAGAACGGGGTAGCCGAGTATAAGGTGCAGACGAAGTGCAAGACACAAATACTGGGCGTACCAGATAAGGAGTATAACAAAGTACGAGGTGCAGACGAAGTGCAAGACACAAGTACTTTAGTTATTAGGAGAGGATAATGAAGTACGAGGTGCAGACGAAGTGCAAGACACAAGTACTTCAGAGAGAGAACGGGGTAGCCGAGTATAAGGTGCAGACGAAGTGCAAGACACAAATACTGGGCGTACCAGGTGAGGAAAGATAACAGAGTACGAGGTGCAGACGAAGTGCAAGACACAAATACTTGGGGTATAGGAGAGGACAATGAAGTACGAGGTGCAGACGAAGTGCAAGACACAAGTACTCTAAAATGTCGAGGAAAAGAGTATATAGGTTAGAAAAGGAATAAACAAAGACTTTACTTTAAACAGTAAGCCGGACAGCGACAACCGANCTAAACAAAGACTTTACTTTAGACAGTAAGCCGGACAGCGACAACCGAGTACTGAGACTGATGAATGACACAAGGCACTGGAGTCGACTGACCACGATGGTCAGGTCTATTGGGTTTTTATAATAATTACACTTATTGCCGATTTGGCAATAAATATTATTTGTTAATTCACCAGTCTCAGGCAGCGGATGTGCTGTCTGTATTTTATTAAAATAATTCTCACGATTATGAAAACGTGACACCATCACACGTCTAACCCAGGTGATCTCCGGTCAGGGCTGTTTCAACGAATACCTTCACGGTATTCGGAAGGCAGCCGCGCCGACGTGCGATCACTGTCGAGATAGCCCGGGAAAAGCGGACAATGCTCTGCATACGCTCTTCCGGTGTGAAGCGTGGACCAGCGAGCGGGAGGAGTTGGAATCCCGCTCGGGGTCCGCGTTGGGTGTGGGGTCCATGGTGGACCTAATGCTGAGAAGCCAGGAGGGGTGGTCTCTGGTTCAGGCATTCGCCAAATCGGTGATGAGCCAAAAAGAGGAGGCCGAACGTCTGAGGCAGAGACTGCCCCGGATAGGGGTACCTGCGGCGTCGGCTAGACTGGCGCCGTAGGTGCATATTTTTATGTGTCTGTGTTTTTTATGTGTCTTGTATGTTTTGTGAGTTATTTTGCCCAACCCTCGCGAAGTCCTGCCCCGACCTCCACGTGGTGCAACCCGGGCAACGGATCCCGCCTTTTGGGATCCGGCCAACGGGGGAGGCCACACAACGTTGTGAATCAGCTCTTGATTAATTTCGGGCTGATTCACAGCGTGGTGGTGTGAATTTTAGACGGCGTGGGCCGCCCTGAAGCAATACCTCGCGGTAGTTCCAGGGCGGTCCACAGCATGCCGGCGGTGGAAAAAAAAAAAAAAAAAGACTTTCTGAAATATGTCAATAAATACATAGTACTTTCAGTATCAATTTAATTTTTAGATGTCATGTACAAAACATAGAATTGGTCCCATTATGGACATCTTTGAAATATTGATAAGTAAAATCGAAATTTGATTATTAATTTTAATTTATTTCAAGCATTGATAAAAATTAGCTATTACATAGAATTTGATTTTGATATTTATTTTTAAATTATAAATTATATTCGTAAAATATAAGATGATAAATTTATTATATGGTTATCAGTTAGCACAATCTTAGTCTTTAAAGCACATTAATATTTGCTTCTATAATTTTTATGTGAAACTTGATACTCCATGTTAATATGCACAACGAATAAGGTAGTAACTCACTTTTAAATACTTCTCAGGTGATCAAAAATTAAATTTTTTCTCTGATAGCACCTATATGTTTATCAATTTTCTAAGTAGTTTAATTCCAATTCGATGTTATGATTAAAGTTAATATAAGAAGAGTAAAATACCTTATAATCTTAAAGTAGATTTTTTTCGTTGCGCATAACGATGTGTTTTCATAGGAATCAAACTACGAAAATGATTGTACAATTAAAACTTTTGACTGTTAGTTGTTCTTGCATTGAAGATAATATGTTGCTATGTAAAATGCTGAACAAAATCTAAGGGAACAAGTAAAAGATTAGTAATTTCCCAAGTAAATTTTAATCATAATCTGGATAGTTGATCATCAAAAAAATAAAAAACATTATTTTATTACATGTCATTAACATATGATTAATCGGCTCATAGTAACTGTAGCACTAAAGATAGTAGTGAATTAAAAAAAAAGGATTATTACAGCAATTATAGACGAAAATAAGTAATAGAAATAAATTAACAAGATCGAAGCAGTTTGTAAATATAGTTTACATTATTTATTTTTCTGTAATACTCAAATAAGTAAAATTAGTGTCGTTAATAATATAATTTTTTTTAGGTAATTTAAATGTAAAAGAAACTAGTCTTAAAAAATAGTTTGGCACACGATTTAAATCATATATTAGACCTTTCTTATGAGGATTTTAGAGCGTTAATCCAAAACTGATCGCACTAGCGATATATAAAATATTCGTATAAACAAAATTTCAAAATTGAAACAGTTTCGTCTGATAAACCCATCACTTTAAGTTTTCTTGTAGTTTCTATATGGTAATTAAATGATAAATGAGACAAAAAAAACATATTTTACCGATTGTAATACTTAATTTCGACTTCGATAAAACGTAATTATAGTGCATTTATTGTGATATCATTTAAAGAACATCATAATTATTTTAAAACTATTGTAGTCACTTTGCAATTTTATACTATCAGTTTCTGAGCTAATACTCATGTATCAGTTCAGGATTTTTCGAATCAAGGCTTTTTCAAATATGTGTAAATAGAATCAACTTAAATTAAAAGTTTTGTTAACTTAGACTTATAGTTCATAAATTCGTGTTGCTGACTACAAATAAATTTATTATAGACTACTATTACCGGTATATGTAAATTTGACACATACAAGTTTTTTAAACATTTTAGGCAATTCACTGAGTTTTGAAATTAGGCTACCTGATTTTAAGATAGAAGAAAGAAAACTTTATATACAAATATTTTATACTAGGTATATAATTTAAATGTATGTATCCATTTGAAGTAGGTGTCTTTAAATAAATACTATTTATCACTTTTACGTATTGTTAAAAAATTTCGATTGGTTAAAAGTTGAAATAAAAAATTAACATTAAAAAAAACTATCAAGGTAACTATCGTTTTATATTTTATTAACTGAAAAAATATTTATTTTACTATTCCTCGTTTTTTTGCTATTTACATAAATATTCTACTCCTACTGAACCAATATTGCTTAATGATACAAAAAAAAATACAAATTATATTTTACAATTTGTATCTATTTCAAGCTATCAATGTTAAAACTTAAAATAAGTTCGGAAAATCAAATTTTAAGAAATTAAAAACCAATATATATTGATTATTTCTAAATAACATAATTTTTTAACATATTTATCAGACTAAATATTTTAAAATGTAACAAAATACAGTAGAGATCAAGTGTAATCGAGGGGTTTTTAGATTGATATTGATTGATATAAGACAATTTTAAAATCATTGTAGTAAAATGCTTCGATACATATTTAAATCTAATTAAAATAAATTTATTGCGTGCACTTAAAATTACATGATTTTCGACTTTATAAATAGATTACTAATAAAACACAAGTTATCGGAACGTTTTTCTTTTTTTAATTATATAGTACATTAAATAAGCTATAATTTTAATTTGTTATGAACGATGTAGATGTTTCTTTGATTCGTAAAATTGGAAATTTTCACCGAAAATTGAATAATTTTTGATTTTAATAACTAAAAGAAATCGAAATTTCTAATAGTCATTATTTTTTTTATCATAAAGTACATAGTATTAGCTTTAATATGATGTAGAATAAATTATATTTATCTTTTTGGTTAAAAAAAAAAATAAAAATAAAATAATTTCTAAGTTCCCAAAAAGATCTTATATTATAATTATATTTAAAAAAAAAGATTACAAAATTGTATCTAGTCGAAAATATACTGACACTTTTATGTATACCTTAAATGAAGCTTATATAATATAATTTATTTTGAAAAAAAAAACAGAGAAGGTATTGGTTTTACTATGTTGTGTTTTTTTTTGTTGTCTGTTACCACTTTTTCTTATCTCTCACCGAACCGATTTCTTTCAATGATAGGTCAAAAGATCACAAATTGTATATAGTCGAAGACATTACCCTCAAAAATTGAAAAAATTTCCTTCGTTCCCCGTAAATGGAGAAAACCTCTAAAAAGTTACAAATTTAAAAATCGCTAATTTTCGACATTTTTTCAATATTTTTTCTTTAAACTGTCATAACTTTTCAAAAATAATCAAATCAATATAATTTTTTATTTATAAATGCATGATATCACTACCTTTCGTTTGGTATATTTTTTTATAAATCTGACCCTTTAACTGCCCACAAGAGAGATTTAAAATGACAACTTTTTCACACAAAATTTACTTTTACACTTAACTTTTGAAAGTGATTGGAAATACTGACACTTTTATATATATCTTAAATTAAAGCTAGTGTAATATACTTTATTACGGAGAAAAAAAATTTCGGACTTTATTTTGTCTTTACGATGAAAATACCTACCGTATGCTATTTTTGTGTTAAAATTTTCGATTTTATATTTTACATTTTTAACTTTAAAATGTTATAACTTTTTGAAAAATGTATGGATCAATACAATTTCTTTATATGAAATATTATTTATATAACTACTTCATCCGACATTTTTTTTAAATCGGACTATTTTCCTTAATACAAGGGAGGTTCAAAACATAAAAATGCATATAGAAAGTAGAAATTTTTCAACTTAACTTTTGAAAGTGTTTCGGAAAGTATGACACTTTTAAATATATCTTAAATTAAAGCTTATGTAATATACTTTAATATTAAAAAAAAAAAATTTCGGACTTTATTTTGTCTTCATGGTGAAAATAGCTACCATATTCAAAAATATGGTATTTTTGTGTTTAAATTCTTGGTTTTTCATTTTATTTTATTATAAGGGGATTACGCTGATTTTCATAAATATTATATCAATCTAATTGAAATAGTATAAAAAGTTAAACATATTTAAATTATTTTGTTTCATTGAAGTCGAGAAAAATAACTTTAAAATTTGAACTAGCTAAATTTCCATTTTTATTAAGTGACGAATGCGAGGTACGATTTCTGAGACGGTAACACTGTTGCACTGAATTTTTTCTGAATTCTTTTAGAGTTAGAAAAAATGTTTAATTCATTGGATTTTTATTTCATTTAGATTCAATAACTTCAATAAATATCATGGATACCAATACTGTAGTCTCCTCTCGTGAGAAGAAATTCATATTAATATTATTTTACTATGTGGTTTTTTTTAGCTATTATTTATTTTCTCAGCTCTCACTTGACCTACTTTTTTGACAAATTTTTTTTTTTAAATTAACACTATCTACAGATTTGCATCGAAGCGTTTTTTATGATAGTGATTTTAATCACTGTCAGATATCATTATACTTGATCCAACTATGACACGTCATCACTGTGCCTCGGCCCCCCGTGCTGGGGTTTTGTTTTTCATATTAAAGTATATTACATAAGCTTTAATTGAATGTATATATATAAGTATTAATAATTCCGAAAAATCTTTGAAAATTAAGTTAAATAAGTTCTTTTTTCTATATGCATTTTTGAGTATTGCCCCCCTCCCCCTCGGATAAAGGGAAATGGTTCGAGTTAAAGGAAAGTCTAATGACTAATGAAATTTCTAATGAAATACATTTTTCAAAAAGTTATAGAAATATAAAGTTAAAAATGTAACTTATAAAATTGAGAATTTTAACACAAAAATAGCATACGGTATCTATCTTCACCGTGAAGACAAAATAAAGTCCGAAATTTTAAAAGAAATCGGTTAAGTGAGAGCTGAAAATAAGTGGCGACAGAAAAAAAAACATCAAATAGTAAAATTAATACTTTCTCTGCTTCGCATCAAAGCTAAAAAGGGTAGTACGTAAATTAAGGCTTGTAAATTTTCATTTAAATATGTGTCAATTTTGTAATTGTTTTAGACTTTTATTTAAAAGGATAGAAGATCTGCGATAGGAAAGATTTATACTTATCTGTACGTACATAGGCGAGTATATAGTAAACATTTTGGTTAAGATACTCATACCACCACTAATTTCCTTCAATGGATCCATATTAGATACCATATTATTAAATGGCCATTTTTGTAGTACCAGTTCCAGGAGCATGCTCAAGATGTTATCGTCAGGGTATACATGAGAAACTTTTTACTACTCCTTATAAAATTACATTTTCACTAAGTAATTATTTTTGACACGAGGCATCAATTCATATCCTCCACCGTTCGCGAGAACGCTCTTGACTGGCTCTAATTACACATTGTTCAATTTTCTTTATTGCTATGATCGTATATCACTTTTATTTTAAAAGACATAACCTACATCTCCTATTATATTAACAACGCCTCTAAACTTGAACTAAGTTGTACGTTGAGAACTGTAATTGATACCCAGCAGGGACTGTTTTCAAAATAATTTGGTATTAAACGATAATTAACAAATTATAAGTTTACAAATTTATAAAAAAAAATTACCCTAAGTGTATATAACTGAATAGAAATACTATAATAACATTTTGAGTATAATAGATAAAAATCACCTAAAATATATTTAATAAATTCCTGATAAGCTATTTTGTTTTTTATTTTTATGATTTAAAGAACAATCATAAAAGTTTATACAACGAAGGAATCATTTCTTTTATTTGGTCAATTGGTTTAAAGGAATTTGTTTTGAGCATAACCCTGTTCATAAATAAAAGTTCAAATTATTCTACTTTTAATAGATATGTTTTGATATGTTAATGGCTCTTGATGTTCCATAGTGAGGTAGCAAATTAATAATATTTATTCTATAATATAGAAATATCATTTCTATCAGTTATAAAAATGAATGTTGAAGGAAGAGGAGGTAGAGGAAGACCAAAAAAGAGATGGAGGGATGTTATTGAATGCGATATGAAAAAGGGTTACGTGTGCGTAGATGATGTGGGAGATCGTGTCAAGTGTAAGTTTAGAATAAGGGTGGCCGACCCCAAGTAGTTGTGATTAAGGCAAGGAAGAAGAAGAAGAAGACTAAAAATATCTTTCTATAGAAGTAAAATAAATAAAAATATTAATATAAACGTATTTAACTATAAATTGAAAGTTGACCCACAACACTAAACTCCTGGATACGCCACTGCGTTGAACCATCCGTAATAGCTGTTATTTAAAATAATTTCTTAAAGCGTTATTTAATTTAAGTCTGGTGTTTTATTTTTTTTTAAGGGCAAAACTAGAACTTTTTCTCGTGGTTTAATTAAAGATCTATTTATTTTGATAATTTAAGATACCCTAACTAAACAAATATGTTTATCAATTTTAGCTGTACTAGTGTTATTGGCCAACAAGGACGTTTAGCTCCAACAGTCAAAGCGGGTGAGACATCGGTCTTGCAGTTTTACAATGTTCGATTTTAAGGCGCGGCTGTGGGACCGATGCGCCAACGCGCCTGGTCGTAAGTCGCTTACCGTAGCGTAACGCCGCAGTCGTTAAACTCGTACACGTCCCATCTCGGGCTATTTTCTTTTTCTCTTCCACCCGTATTTGAACATAGATAACCCTCTCTGTTTCTCTTGCTGTAAGTAGCTGGCGCGCGCGCGCCACACACATTTACAAGAATATATTATAGAGATACCTTTACTCGCACACACACACACACACGCACACATGTTTTTTGTATTGTTGTGTATTGGAAGGGCGTGCGTGAGCGCGAATTCGGCAGCGGTTTGTGACCGAATAGCTGAGTGAGCGAGCGAGCGGCGTCTCCTCCAGACTTGGGTACTCTTGTGACCGCGTGCGTGTGGCTTTGCTGTTATTGCTACTGATCGTTCGCGAGTGAGTGTCCCGTTTTAGCGACCATGGCGAGTACGGTTTGAGTAATTTCCGTTGGTTTTTTTATTTTGGTATTAACAGGAAAATATTTTTAATCAATCATCGATTCATAAAAAGTTGACACGATATTTTTAAAATGTGATTACTCTTCACATGAATCAACGTTGCAGTCTTAGCTGTAATTTTAACTGTTGTTTATTTCGTTAAGAGTACAAGAACAATTAAATAAAATTGACCGGTCGCGTGCAAATCCTTCTATATGGATCTACGACGGTGAACCCAGAAGGAACCACCCGCCTTTGCAAACGACCACCCATTATCGATTGGCCACACCACGCCGGTGACCTAACTGCCTACCTAGCGCACGCCTAGTACTTGCTAGTATTTTTTCAAGCCATCCATCTAAAAGTAAGTAAAAAATTATTTAAATTAACGATTTATGTAGCATATCAATTGTTTTTATTTTAATAACTTCTAAATTGCTTGTTTTCTAAAACATTCCGTCGTTAACCTATAAGTTTTAAATATTTGTTATATTTGTAATAATAACACTATCATTATTATTGTAAGTTGTCATTATTACTATCAATATTATCATAGTGTATTTAAATTTTTGCTTCATTACTCAAGTCTGTTGCCGCCTGACAGCTATTTTTAGTTGTGGCCAAGGGGCTCGCACCAGTCCAGCCAGCGACGATGCTGTCGTCTCTAAATTTAGAGACAGACACCACAGAGCACGTATAATGTACATTTGGCCACGGCCGCCAATATACCATTGCCACCGATGACGATTAGTGCATTTAAACGATGAGGTCAAACGAGCTCTCGAGTTTTTCCCCGTAAACACCAAAGATACTAATTTGATTAGCTTTACCCCGATGCAATGTTAACATAAGCGAGTGTGAAAGATATCACTTCCCAGGAATGGTGGGACGCAAGCAAAACGATATTATCCGGCCTCCGGCGGCAGTTTAAAAAGTTGGCGGTCAACCGGTGTGGGAAAGGCTTACGAAAATAACCCGACGGAAATTGTTATTTTTATCTTAGCCACGGCTATAGTATTGTAAACTCCTTGGTACATAATCGTCACAGCCATAATTTTTTTCATATTATTGTGGCTACACCCTCGAAATTGAGTGTTACCATTAAAATTAAAATTGGTTAAACAAAATGGTATTAAACTATTGAAAAAATTAACAATACTCGTATGTATGAAAAAATAAATAGCATATAGATGACAAGTTATCTCAATTTAATACATAACACATAAATTAACTTTTTAAACTAAGTATAAAATATCTATAACTTAATTATTGATATAGTAGATTAAATTGTAATTGAGATAAAACTTTTTGGGTTTAATTATTTTAATGTTTCCCTGGATAATGAATGTTAAGAGTATTTTAGTTTTATCGATGGATAGTTTTACTTTAGAGATGTATTTTTAATGTAAATACGGGTTAGCTTCCTTGGTGAATACAGCGACTTAACAATAAATGCATTTGTTAATATCAATGTTATTGTTAAATAAAATAGTGATAGTAATTGCATTATAATAGTAGTTAACAGCGATGACAGTAAGAAACGTTAGAAAATAATTCATTTTTATTGTCAATTTTGTTCCAGGAAAAGTTATAATTCAATCGAATCTATTCATTCTCATAAGCCTGGCCGGTCCAGTTAAAAACCGAAGGGTAAAGGGCAAAGATTAATTATTAAGAAGTTTCGCTTTCATTCCCCTCTCATTAGACTATCATTCATAATTTAATATTACTTGTCACGCGTTCGTGTTAATTAGTCAATTGATTTATTTAATAAAACCACTAATGTTTTTATTGCACAAAGGGCTAATTATAATGTCAATAAGTAGTGACTCTGGCAGTACCACTAGTTTTTTTTAACTATTCTTTCAATCAAATTTTTCATAACAAGTGGTGCCGTTTGAGATGTTTTATATGAGCTAAAAAAATGTAAAAGATAATTCATGGGCATCCAATTAATAAAATAAGGGGGGGGTCAAAACTATTTTTTTTTATTAGTCATCATACATTTTTTTAAAGTATATTTCAGGAAATAAAATAAATATATTACAAAAAAAAGTCCCTGTTATAAAAATACTATATGCATTTATTAAAAATTGAACGGTGTGGCCGAGTCGGTAACGCGGCAGTGCTTGACGCGCACTGCCTCGGGTTCGAAACTCGGTCACGGGCGGGTTCATTTGCTGAACGAGATATCAGTTTAGTAATTAGACTCGCCATCCCTCTCACTGGCCGCGGATTAACCAACCGTCCGGAATATCAATGGTTTAGAAACTTCCTCCTTTGGGGGAAGCCGCTAGGCCCTTAATGGACTTATAAAGCGTTAAAAAAAATTAATTAAAAATGATTAAAATTTAAATACATAACTCAACTTTATTGTAATATAACTATACAAATTAAATAACATGTATTTTTAACCTATATAAACAAGACTTTGTGTACACTGTCTAATATCGGTCATTATACAATAATATTTTGTGAAGGATGTAGGTATTTATTATCAAATTTTATTTTAGATAAAAACAATGCATACATTAATTTTTAAATGCAACATTTTTTGGGAGAATTGCACTATTTTCAGAACGGGGCCTCCTTCTGGAAAATACAAGGTTTATAATTGTCGTCAACGGCTGTATGCTAATATCAAGGTTATACATCCAGGGACTGTTGACAGAAACTCTTAGAACAGATAATACTATATTTTCTTTTTTTTTAAATGATTACAGTCAAAAAAATTGAATTACTTAAACTTTTAATTATATTTTCCTATACATCATTGAATAAACAATATGATAGTGATTGTTTTTATGTGCTGTATTACATTTTTTGCATAATATAAAATAATGAAGTGTACAGATGTAAATGTTGTACTTTAGTTTTTTTTTTTTTTAATGGCTAGTTATTATTAAAACAATAACTCTTCGTTTTAAGGAATTAATTTATAGGCGTTTATAAATTTCAATTTAGACGCTTAGGAAGGGTATATATAGTAGCATAGAAATATTTTGCATTTTAAGGAGTAATAAACCCCCTTCCCCCAATTATACCTAAAGTTTTAGTACATTACTATGTTTATAAGTGAGTTAATAAACATTTGTACTGGTTGGTGATTCGTTCAAGATAACTTAACAAAATTTATAAATACATTTAAATCCGTTCCTTAGTTTGGTATTGGTATAAAAATCAATTGTAATTATACTTTTTGTTCGAACAATTTGTTTGTTTAAAAAACTACTATGGCCGAACAATTAGTAAGCTTTATAAATTGGTAAATATAATTTAATGTAGTTAATAGTCAAATTTTATTAATAACAAAAAATTATTATACAAAATTTTATCCATCATTGGTTTCGTTACAAAATTTAAAAAATCATTTTTATAAATTTACATAAGAAGTTAAAATTATTTCTAAAAAATTGTCTAATATTATTTTATTTGATTTTTAAGATATAAATTTTAAAAATTAGATAAAACGTCAGACGAGTAATATCTATACTGGGTTGAGTACAATAGTACAGATAAGCCAGACATTTTTTTTTTTAATTATAACTTATGAACTTTGCAACGAAGTAGACGATACAGTATGTTGAGTATAATAAATCATTGATATTTTGAAGTATTACTTAAAATTAGAATAGAGAATATTGCTAATATAATTAAACATATAGATACATTTCGTTAATCACGATAAATTTTTATAGTGTAATAGTATATTTTAAGTAATCAAAGACGTACTTACGGTGGTTTTTTGAGTTCGCGCTACTTTATCTAACCTAAAAAAACATTATACTGATGTAAAACTCCCTTCAGAATAGATATATCGTTAAAAGTAAATATTTACATTGAAAATAAAAAGTATCAATATACAGAGTGATTCATTAAGGATAAGACACTCGTTTACTCAGTAACTATTGAAAATTTTAAATTTTTGGTAAGGAAAATATTATTTGATTCAAAAAACACTACAATAATATGTAGTAAAAACATGATATTTTTCATCCCTTCAAGGTTAAAAAACATTAACTTGAGTTTTTTTTAAATGAGAACACATATTTTGAATTTAATAAAATGTTTGAGTTTTTAATTTAATAGTAAATGACATATAAATTTTTAATATAATTTTATTCGTTGATTAGATATAAACACTTAAAGTTTCAAATTTTTGAGTTAATATACATGTATAATATACATGGGTTTACAAATACAGGTAGCTAATTGGTTTTTTATGACATTGCTGTCACAGTCACGGATTGTTCATTATCAATTATGACTATCAAGAGATATACTTTCTGTATTATCAGTTAGTGTATTTATAAACTCACAACAATGTGCCTTACTACCATTGATAATAACAATGCTGTGTACCTGCTAATATCAATGTCATAAAAAACCAATTAACTACCTGTATTTGTAAACCCTTGTGTATTATACATGTATATTAACTCAAAAATTTGAAACTTTAAGTGTTCATATCTAATCAACGAATAAAGTTATATTAAAAATTCAAATGTCTTTTGCTATTAAATTAAAAATTCAAAATTTTTATTAAATTCAAAATATGTGTTCTCATTTAAAAAAAACTCAAGTTAATGTTTTTTAACCTTGAAGGGATGAAAAATATCATGTTTTTACTACATATTATTGTAGTGTTTTTTGAATCAAATAATATTTTCCTTACCAAAAATTTAAAATTTTCAATAGTTACTGAGTAAACGAGTGTCTTATCCTTAATGAATCACCCTGTATATTGATACTAATATTTCTTAAAATATCATTTGCAAAACAAGTGGTTTTTAAAAAAATCCTTCAGAACCAAAGAAAGTTAGAATTCTTATAATAATTTTTTATAGCCATTGATATGAAAAAAATTAAAAAATCTTGATAGTATTTGTTATGTGATGAAGTAAAACAAATGCAAACCAAACCTAAGTTAAGTCAATCAATACATAATACTTAAGGAGTAATATTATTCAATCATAAACTTAATTTTTTTCAGTTGTCAAATTAAGAAATAATTAAATAAATATAAGAATCACATTAGTTAAGTCTATATTAAAGTTTAGCAATCATTTGAAGTTCAATTCAAAGTGAAAAATACAGTTCTTAATGTCATTAGACTTTGGTTAATAAAGTTATGGTAGTTTTCTAATTTAGTGAACAATGTGTTTTTAATTTTAACTATGTATTAATTTTTTTTTTTTTAATATTTCTACAACGAATTAATTTATTACAAAAAACACTATATATCTTATAATATCAAAATAACAAAAATCTCATTTTTTATATGATTTTTAATTTAACGGCAATGTTTAAATTTAATTATTGTAATTTAATCATGACATTGTTTCACTTAGAAACGTATAACGACAATAATCACCATTAATATTTTTTTATAAATAAGCCAGGTGTATTAAATTTGTATGTATTTTTGTCCTAAAAATAGCAAGATAAGTCATGGAATATACATTGTATTTTGTTACAATATTCGTAAAAAATGTCTATAGTTATTTATAAACTATCCAGAAAAAACTGTGGTGTTTTTAACAAAGTTTTACTTTTCAATTTGGTGCAAATATTTAGTATGATAGTTGATTTTATTAAAAGAAAAAATTATCTAAAACTCATAATCATTATTACTATCAGTAATTGCCTTTCAGAGTGAGTTTCAAAATTCAGAAATAAAGTAAAAATCCTTATTTTATTAAATTACATTTTTACTATTACGATATTATTATTTTAAAATGGAAAACACTCGTAATACTTTGTGTATAAATTAAATAAATATTTGAAAAGAAATAGTTAAAATAGACATAGAATAACTAAAATGGTCATTGATTTAGTGAAACTCTCCTGAATATAACCTTGAATGATCAACATTATATTGCATAGAACATGTTACATTAATATATCCATTTTTATATTTTTACACTTATAAAATATTATATTCATTTTAATATTAAAAAACATATCATATATACATGATATAATATAATATTTATCTTCTCTATATAATTTCATTTTAATTAACATTAATATTGTCTATACATTTTTTCTTAACGAAGAATGTTAGAACGTTAAGTAATTTAGTGAAATTTGAAGTAGAAAAGGGAAACAAATCAAAGAAACTTGGTACCGCACCAATTAGAAAAAAATTCCCTTTTATGTAATACCTGTTTTTTTACTAAAAAATAGTTGAAATTATAAAAAAAAGAAAAGAAATTTATAAAAATTAATAGAGTTTTTAAATAAATAAATTATAATTTAACAGTAGTATCCACACAACTTATCATATAGTTCAACTGCACTGGTTGTCATAGGTGCAACTAGAACACAATTATTAGGGCGCAAAATTCATTTTTCCTCCATCTAACATTTTCTTTATAAAACAATACATATACAATTTTCTTTATAATTAGGGGGAATCAATTCTTCAATTAGTTGCTAAGAAACTTCTAGTCCCTTGAGTTGAACTGATGCTAATTACTTTAAAATAAGGGCCAACTTGTAGAGATAGTTTATTTACTAGTGATGCGATGAAATAATAGTAATTTCACTAGTTAATGTTAAGTCTACGGGTAAATTGCAATCAATAATTATGATTAAATAGTTTTTATAGTGAAATTGGATGTTTATATACTACTTTTAAAAAAAAAATTAAAGAAACTTTTGGTTATACCAATTAATAAAAATAGCCGATATTTCTACTTTTAGTTGCTATGTGAATCTGACAATATATTTAATTTATTATGGTGTGTTTATTTATTTATTTGATATCTAAATAATTTTTATTATAAATACCTTAGGTATTTCTCTTTTGTTTGGGAATTTGACCCTTTACCCATAATTGGAATTAAAAATAGAAACTTTTACATGAAAATTTTTGGGCATAACTTTTGTTTCCGGAAATACTGTGTTCTTCAAACATATGTTAATTTAATGCTTATATTACATACTATAAGTTAAAAAAATATATTGCTCAACAACTTTTCTTCTATGTGGAAATGGCCGTAAAAAATTAAACAAAACATGTTATTTTTGTGTAAAAATTACAGTTTTGCTTGTTGTTTTAATTTCAAATTTATTCAGCAGTATAGTTATACAGGGTGTTCAGTAAGTCAGGAAACGGGTTTCTATTGTTCTCATTGTTTGTAACAATGAGAACAATAGAAACCCGTTTCCTGACTTACTGAACACCCTGTATATGAAGGAAGGCATGTACCCCAATTTGATCACCCCTTTAACAATAAAATAACATAACAATGAAATTGTTAGTAACAAATATAAAAAGAAAGATTGCTCATTCAAACAAAAATGTTCTAGCTACAAATGGTTTATGAAAAATTACAATTTCGATTTCATAACTGAAATAATAACTAACTAAAGAAGGTTATAAATTCAAATGAAAAAATAAAGCTATCTTATTTCTTTTATAATTCTATTCTTACAATTTTGATAATATTAACACAAGATAATTTTCAGAAGAAGAGAGATAAAATTATTGATAACTTTTCTTTATATTATGAAGTTTAAGTGCGTAAAAGAAAGTTATCAACTTTTATTTATATGTATACATAATAACAGGAATATGATGACTTTGATAATAAAAGCTTCAAAATGGAAATGTTTTTATTTTAATGTTAATAATGCTATTATTTTACAAGTTGTCTTGATTGTCTACTAATTTTGCACGTTTTTTATGAAATTTACTTGTTGTATTTATTTACATAAAGGCTAGTTTTCGGGTCTAATATCAGTTATGATATTTTTATTAATGATGTTATAATATATTAAACTGATAAACGACTAAATTTGTTTGGGTCTGTTTTAAACATTATGTATTACACCTTATTTTTTTAATAAAAATATGTAATTTTGATGTGACCTTTATATATAAACTATTAATCAAATTTCTCGACTGAGAATAGTTTCAATTCACGTTCCATATTATAGACTCTCTTGTTTTATATTCTTATCTCCTAATAAAACTTTTTTGGATTAAAACACTTTATTAAAAAGAATATTTATTGAATGCAATAAATTAAATAAATTTGATGTTTTCAAACCGGATAATGTATCAATTCTAAAATTATGTTTGTTTTGTATCAAAATTATGTACTTAAAAATTTAAATTCATGTTATATACATTGTATGTATTGTACACTACACGTATTAATTAATTACGTATTAATTATTACTGTATTTGAACCAATTTGGTGAGTACATAAATAAATCAGGGTTGATGAATCAGACTTCATGAATAAGTGTCAGGAATTGCTTTTAAAAGCTTTGATAAGCTGAACATATTTTGGATATTAGTTGACTGGAATTCTCTTGAGTTTGGAGTATAGTAATTCTGATGTAACTTATTGAATACAATAATCATTACATTTTCACTTTTCCGGTTGATGTGTAGTCACTTAGTTAATTATTTTATTACTAATGTTCAACATACCGCTTGCAGGTTGTAATAAAATGTTATCTACGTTTTATCTATATTTTAGCGGCCGACCAGTCAGTATCGGTTGGCAATACTGCCGGCGTGTGCTGGCGACCCGGCTACAATGATTGCCGCCGGCAGAAGCGCTAAACATTGAACGGTGGGAGTGAGGGTGCGTAGGTTTTGGTGTGGCATTTTAGAGCAGAATGAGGAAGGGCGCGGTCGTTCGACGTAATGGATTGAGAGAGTAGTAGGGGGTGGCTGACAGAGCTAGCTGTGTTTTAGTGTGCGTGCGTGTGTGCAGGCCAGCCGGCTAAAGACATCCAGCGCCGTAGCCTAGCAAACCCAGCACCGACGACGGCAACGTTTGACTCCCGTTAGTAGTATTGGTCCCGCTGCCGGAGACCGTGTATACCGTTATCGAGTTGGTTTCTTAGTGTTGTGTGTGTGTGTGTGTGGCGCGTGTGAATTTATGTAAAGTGCGTGATAAATATTTTTATAAATCACATATATATATGTGTAAGTCTGATTTATTAACACAAGATTTTTTGTATACATCATATATGTTCAAAAACAACATAAAATATCGTAATTATTTTATTTTATAATTTTTAATTATTATATATTCAAAATTTAATCGTTTAACAGTGTCGTATATAATTAAAAAAAAAAAAAAATTGTTTTTACTTATTCCCTATACCATAAAATTTGTTTAACGCATTGGTGTAACGGATTGTGTTCATTTCTTAACGTTTTCATCGGTTCATTGTTTAGTACAGCCCACACACACATAGCATAGGTACGTCATGTTCTAAGAGCTTTGGCCGGCGGTTTCACTGATAATACCAATAACTTACAATAACACTGATAACAGCAAAATACCAAAATTTGAATAGGTTAGTGCATTTTTTCATATTATACGTTCATTGCCATTATTTATATAATGAATGTGTATTGTTACTATTTTGAATTGTAAAGTTTACATTAATGTATCCGTGATGATAATAATAATTAACGTGAACATCCGTTTGTCGCCTCCGCCTCCGTTAACCCTAGTAAAAGCAGTATTTGTGTTTGGCTGATATGCAAAAAAAAAAAATATGTGTAGACCTTTTGCATTAACGTGATCTATTGCTCTACTAAGTATACAATATTCATGTAAATTATTTTTTATGGCTACGTTTTCTGCCAACCATTTATATTGCGGAACGACATAGTACATTTTTTGCCAAGAATCCCAATTTCGATTAGCGAAACACAAATATTTTCAAACAATATTTCAATAGCCCTTGAAACGGTCAATTATGGTTTTCTATAAATGACTAAATTACTTATCATTTTTGTTTTTGTGGTTTAAAAGTTAAGCAATGTAGTTCTTCATTTTGAATTTTTTTATTTGTTCAAATGTGTGAAATTGACATTGATTGCGTTTTATTTTACTATGTTTTAATTTAAGGCCAGTATATGACTATTCATAAACATTTTGGTTGTAGAATACATATCATGCTATCAATACCATTAAGACGTAACTCAAAATATTTGTAATTGGGTATTATATTATTTTAGTTTTTAGTAAATTTTTCTCGGTCTAAAATTTATTCTTCATATATGAGAATAAACTTGGACATAAATTTTAAATTATTGCAAAAATGATAAAAACGCAATATTTAAACATTTATAATAAATAAAGCTTGTTTTTGAAACTAATAAGTACATTGTAACTAATTAATTATTAATCTAATAATTACTAATAATAGTAATTTATCTTGAAATGTTGTTTATTGAGTTACGCCCTTATGATATTGATAGTGCGGTATATTTTTGTTCTTCTTTGAAATAGAATTGATAGACTGATGTTTCAATTTTCTAAAATAATTCTGTTTGTCGAAATAAGAATTTCCTTGAAACCATAGAAATAAACCTATTTTCAAAGCTATTTTAGGGCTCTCTATATTACTGATACACATTGGTAGCCCTCAGATTAATTACTATACATTTTTAAAATGAAAGTTTTTATTGTATAGTTAATCATTTTGTGAAGCAGAATAGAATAGAATTTTGTGAACCGTTTACTGCGACCATGACCTATCGTGACGTATACATTATGCTGGGCGGACCATATACTTGGTAGTTCTATTGATATCGGTTTACAGTTTACACACTAAACGAATATGAATTTTTGAAATACCTATTAAATCAACCTTTAAAAAATCATTTTATAGTCTTGTGCATCATCATTACCCGTAAGGTATTCAGAATACAATGTATCAAAAGTTAAACTATAAAATTTACAGGTTGAGCAAGTTACTTTTAAAAAGCAACTACTTTAAGTTACTAGTCTTAAAAATAAAATGTAATGAAATTACTTTTTCGTTACTTACTCAGATAAGTAACAAGTTACGTTATATTAAAATATAAAAAGCAATATGTTACAAAAAAGTTACTATCAATGGCGATACCAGAAAATAATTTCTAGGAGGGGATATTATTTAAAAGATTTTTTGATGACTTTTTTTTTGCTTACCTAACAATTTTCCTTTGCTTTGCTAAAAAATTTAATTATGACTAACCAAAGGGGGAAGGGGTTATAACTCCTAAATCTCATTTATCTTTTCAACGCAGGTGCTACAATTACTACACATTCAAACTCAAAATAGATTCTTTTATGGTTATACATGAAATCTAATTAATAAATTTTTTTTAACGTCAAAATTTTTTAAAATTGGGTCAAATAACATATTTTTAACACGTTAATTTTTATAAGTAAAGTTAATTCTTACAAAAATATGATTATAACATTTTCAAATTTACGAATTTTTTACTATTACCCACAGTTTTTGTTATGCTAAAATTACACTTCTTAATATTTTTACAATTACCTAGCAATCACAAAATATGTATAATTATAGAATAAAGCAAAAAAACATTAAGATTTTTCTTATAAGTATTGTGTTATAATGATTTTTGTAAATTAATTGTCAAAATAAACTTTAAGTGTCAAGTATAATAGTTTAAACTATTATACTTAAGTACAACCTATTTGAATTCTAAATGGAATATTTCAGTAAAAAAATTTTTTTTTGATTAATTTATAAAGGAATTACTTGATTTGAACTAATTAGTGATTATGTCAAAAATTATAAGCTAGATTCGGAATTAACTAGAAAATTATTCCATTCAGAATCTACTATAATATTTTTTAGCACAAAAAATGGTTGTGTAGTGTGTTATCAGAGGTGTTATTTCAAATTAGAGTTGACTACATTTTTTACCATTTTTTTTGTTTGCCATTCATTATTTCACAAAACCAATTTTTCGCTCACGATTTATCGCTCATAGTAAAATTTTGCAATCTATCAAAAATTATTGAGGTAAAAGTATTTTACTTATCAAATAAGTCGTTTGATATAAAAAAATAACTATATTACTATGAAGTTACTTTAAAAGTAACGTAGTTAGGAGAACGATTATCGTACATAATATTACTACCTAAAACTAAAAATGTGTCTGTGGTTTTTTATAAGTTTGTTAATGTTGTAATTATTCCGCGTTCATTTTATTGTTTTACTTTGATGTAATAATGAGCAAGGGTTATGTATTGATTTGCTCGACAATATCTTTGTAGGATAGAATATGACTAAAAAGTTTTTTAATAATTAAATTAGTTGAAATGAGAGTAATAGTTTTACACGAGTTTGGTACTTAGAGACGATGTGTTTAAATTTAAATTAACATTATTATAATAAAGGATCATTTTATGGATGATCAAAAGCAATATTTGTTGTAAGTTTTGCTTCAATGCAAAGCTGAGAAAGTATTAATTTTACTATTATGTGTTTATTTTTAATTTTATTTCCGTTTACACTTATACTTGGCTTCAATAAAACCGATAATATTACTCAAAAATACACAAACCATAAAGATACACAGATCATAAAGATCACAAATCATATCTGGTTAAAGACATTGTCATCTAAAAATTATATTTGTTTTCCGAAATTGTGAAAAATTACCCCAAAAATGTTAATTTTTAAACAAAAAGTCCGCAAACTTAGATTAAAAAAAAAATATTGAAAATGAACGAATTAAAACCAAGTTTTTTTGAAAAAACCTTAAGTGGCGTGTAAATTTTATATTATATATTATTTAAAAATCGAATAATTTTCCTACCCACAGAGGAAAATTCAAGATAGCAACATTTAAAGGTAAAAGTTAACTTTTGAAAATGTTAATATTTTTTTTTTTACTGAAATTATCAAATTATTATTAATTATCAACTAATGAAGGTTAAATAATCCAATTTCTTTAAGTACAATTTCATCGAAACGTTTTATCACTGTTAGATTTCAATCTACATGGTAAGTTTAAAAAGTAACTAGAATAAGCCCAGGAAAAAAGATTCATAATAGATAAAGGTACAAGTAACTAAACTCTACATAATAGTTTCCTTGTGCGTTTAAACACCGATATCCAAACCTCACCACCTTTCCTCATCTTACTTTTGGGACAAATCCTGTGTAATGGTCCCCTCAATGAAGGTGCCAATTATATCGTATCCGAACTATACTAGGTTTATTATTTTATTTTTTTCAAAAGTAATTGATTATTAAAATTATTTTAAAGAACTACATTCATTCATACTTACCATGAAATAATCAACGTTACCATATAATAACACATTAGACTATGAAGATATTGAATAAATTTAAACACTTCACAATGAATTTTGCTGAGGTAGTGTACACTAATAATAATGATGTTAGATTTTTGTGTCCCTATTGTCCTTTTGTTTTGGGTCCCGAACGTTTTTTAAATACTAATGCAATTATTACTCTTTCGTTGTCGGAGATCCATACGAATGAATAGAAACGAATTAAGGTATCGTAATTTTATATATACTATCTAATTTCTGATTTCCATAATTTGTCAACTTTTAAGCATCACTAAAGGTACACAATGGATCGTAAAAAGTAGCTACTATTCAAAGTAATTAAAATTTAACAAAAAATAAACAAATTAATGAATTTTGCTATTTTTCACACTGTAATTTTCTATGATATAACATTTTTTTTTATATAAATTTACTTTATACTTAACTGGAAGGTATAATTTTGTTGTAAACAAGTTTAATTTTTCGAACTTTGACCCATATGGGTCAATGAAACCTTACATAGTACAAAGCTTATGTATCGTACACAAAATGAATGCTACATAGTTAAATTTAACTTGCTATGTTGTACTATACAATGGTAACTATGGTTGCAACAGTCAAAGAAACGTAAGGGTATTATTTTTTTTAGTAGCTGTGAAAATGTAGGGTTTTTTAATTGTTATTTTAGCTTCGATGCGAAGCTGATTAATTTTACTATGATGTGTTTCTTTTTTGAGACTACTACACCCAACAGGAAATAGAAGCTATTTAGATAGTAAATTGTTTATTATAGTCATTTTTGTTAATATTTGATTTGACGAGATCAGACTTAAATTCAACTAAATAAAAATAGTTGATAAATCTAATAAAAGTCAAAAAAAATCATCCAAACTTTAATGCTGAAATGTTTGAATCAGCATCAATATCAAATGATACAATACAATCAAATGGTATTATAAATATTTTAAACGGATTAACTAAAAGTTCATAAGTTTTTTCCATCGAAATTTTCGGTAACTTTAAGTATTTTCAAAATATTACTGATATCTTTTGGCTTTATCTAAACTTTACTGTTATTAAATTTTTGAGATTTTTTTTTTAAATTAAATATCAAGCTAAACGGATTTATACAAGCTGCGTTCGTATTACGTAGATTGTATAAATCGTTTGAGCTATTATAATTTCATTTTAACTATGCCATTTGAATTTTTAGGAGTGACTTTAACGAGTTATATAATTTTAATTAATTAGTACTGTATGATATTTTTTTCATAATCATATTTTTTTTTAATTTCTATCTCGTGAAATATTTAAGACTATTTGGAATTATTAAAATAATTTATATTATCTAATTTACATTTTCATTAACTAAAATGATTTTGAATTCTACTAAAAATCCCATAAAAAAATTAATACAGTAATTCATTTTCTACATTGTAAATGTAAAACATGTATAATGTAGCAACCAGCATGCTATCCAATTAAAAATATTTTAATTTGGAAGTGACGTTTATATCAACAAAATTTACTCGCTAACCAATTTTAATTTACTGGTAAGCTTGCACATAATTAACATTTTTGTTTTCTAAGAAATATTAGTGTATTTTAATGTGTTTACTGTGTCGTCAAAGATATTTATATAAGTTCTAAGTATTACAATAACTCGAATTTGTCTTTGTTAAGTCTAAAACTAATCTTTTAAACATTCTGGGTTTTTTAGTAGTTGTTACTACTGTAAAAATGTAATGGAACTTTCGCTCCTATTGTATCTTACGTGCTTCGAATTCACCATTTGTTGACCAGACGACCGCGACACGGTTAATACTGCCGTTGTTTGTTAATATTTTTATATAGCAAATTGTGTACACAGGTTGTGTGTCGTGACTATACTTTTAGCTGTAATGTATTTTTGTACTCGTTAAATAAAATATTGTGTAGCAAATACATACAAACCACATGAATACTCTTTTTTTTTGTAATTAAATTATTTATGTTTCACTTTTGAACGTTCACATACATTTTTTATTCTAATAAGTATTTTCATAATTTTCTTAAGCTAGTAGTATAATAATTTTATTTTTTATACTACTTATTGTATACAATAGTTGATAAATTGAATTATAGTATATTTTAAATATTTTTTTAACTTACCAAAGTTTTACTATAATTACTTATATTATTTTGTATTATACTATCTTTATAATAGATATATTAAACTATTTCTGTTAAACAAATGACTACTTAACGTGGTTTTTTATTAATATGAATCATTTCAAGAGAATGTAAATTTTAAACGTTCACGTATTTAATGTAATACAAGTAGTTTATATACCTTACTCAAACTTTTTATGAATATCAAAAGTGATTTTAGTTTTTATTTACATTTTACATTCGAGTACTTGCTTTATTTTATTATCAAATAAAATATCAATTATGAGAAGGACATACTTACTCAATTCTATGACGCAAGTATAACATTATGTTAAGAATGGTAATACCATTTGTGATAAACAAAAAGGAATATTAGTTAAAAATACTTAAGATTTGTGTTGTAATTATTTTTTCAAATATTTATCGAGGTAATTCTTATTAGCAGTATAATTTTTAGGGTTTATGTTTTTATATTATCATTTTTAAAGTAAAAAAAGAAAACAATATTTTTTTTATAAACTGCCCCAAAGCACTAAAACCTGTAATTCTTCATTGGTCAGAAGTAAGAAATATAGATAAGTCTCTAATAAATAAATAAAATATATATTCTTAACTTTGTTAAGAAATTTTAGAAAATTAGTTAGATTATATTTAATAAGAGAAAATTTTATTTATTTAATGAATATATGGCTATTTTGTCTTAAATATTTTGAATTTAATGAGTACAAAAAAAAAAAACTACGTTGTGGACGTCAATAGAACGTCCTTGTATTATATCATAAAAATAATTGTCTGATACTAATCATAAAATACATTTTTTTATTTTAAATTTTATAAGTGTATTAATTAAAGATAAGTTGACAAAAAAATTGCATTATGTATACATACACGTTTAGGCAAAGGAAGAATATACTTGTATGTACAATTTTTTTAAATTTTTTGGCATTTATTAGAGTTACATAAGTCAGAACTTAAGGTGTACTTTTTAACTTAAAAAGATTTTTTAATTTATTTTAATCCATTAAAAGATAAATTTTGCGTTGATTTTATACTACATTGAATTAGTAAAACTGTTCAAATAGATTACATTTTTTAAATTTAATTGGGACATTATAAGTGAGCAGTAATATATTTGTATTATCTTCTGTAAATTCTGACTACAGGGATTTTGGTTGATATGTAACATGTATTATCTACTATTTTTTTCTCGCTTTAACTAAATAAAAGTAATAGATGAGTTTTATCTGTAGATGTATTACCTTGTAAGGAAAAACGGGCGAGGCACACGCATGACACTGCATAGTTTTAAATTAGCATATTCACGGCGTTTTATCTAGTAAATGATAATCTTGGCAAATACAAGTCAGATGGTTGTCCCGGAGAATGTCTAATTTGATGACATCACTTCATTATTTTCATAAAAATATTTCATTAAATATTTAATTTCACAAATATTCCTCCTCCTACACGTGTTTTGATAACTTATAAAACCTAACTGGTTTAACAATATATTTTTGGATTATATTACTGAAAAAAAATTGTATCGTATATTTGATTGTAATCAATATGACAGTATAAAACATGCTGAATTCGATGTATATATACACCTATTATTATTATTTAGAGCTACAGCTCTAAAAAAAATATTGTTAGCTTGAAGTAAATACAGATGTTTTAGCCGTTTAACATTAATGTCTATAATTTATTCTCTTCTTTTCACTATCGACAATATAGCATTAGAATACTTATGTACTGAGATTCTTCTAAACTGGAGCTAAATTAATATTCATTTGAATATTCGATGATAAATAATGTTCTTTTTCTTAAACATCTGGTATTAACATATGTAGGCGATCTAAACTCAATTTGATGTCATTCGTCGATAGTTAGATGCTTGTTAACAATTACGTTGGAGTGAGCCTATTTATTATTTTATTTATTTTACATCATTAGTCACGTTAACTGAAAAATCAATTGATTTTTCACGCAGGATTACTCATTGAAGTACGTTTTTAACATTTTTATTAACCATGTAACGATTCCATTACACTAGTGTATTAATCAATCTTGAAAAAATAATCTTCAAATCACTTTTATACATTAGATCAATTATTATAAATTATATAATAAGAATTGATCACTTGTGGCTTATAATATTTCATATTAGCTTAAAACCAATATAAAATTCCATACATATGCTACACCCAGAGAAAAACCTCGATCTATATAATAAATTCATTGTTCAATTTGATAAATATATCATTACTATTGAATCAATGATATATTTATCAATATAATATTTTTTTTTCTTGTCTTGAACAATAATTATTTATAAGAATAGTTATTTTGTTCGTATTAATAAAACATTATCATAAACCCTTGATAAAATTTCTCTTTCAATTTTGATTGAGATTTTTCTTTGGGTGTAGGCTTGAAATCGTTATAAAAAAAAAAAGAATTAATCGGTCCTGTTAAAATCCGAATTTTAATTAAAATCAGTAACTTATATTGATTTAAGGTTTTGTATAAAATGGTTGATAATTACCGTTGTTTTTTTTTAGAAAATTGTGAAAATAAATGTTAAGTTGTGCAAAAGAACTGTGGTATTGACGAGGATGTAAAACACAGGATTAAGTGCGGGTAGTTGAAGTAGAGAGAAGCGTCTGGTGTCTTAGGCGAAAAAAGCATTTAAATGAGGCTGAAAGGTAAATTCTACAAGACTGTAGTGAGACTAGCTATGATGTATGGTCCAGAGTGTTGGGCGATTGATAAGAAAGTAGAGCAGAGAATGAGTGTAGCAGAGATGAGAATGCTTAGATGGATGAGTGGAGTGATTAGAGAAGATAGGATAAGCATATAAGATGAGAGAAAATAGACTTAGATGGTTTGGTCATGTTATNGGGAGTATAGGTGTAGCGTCAATCGTTGATAAGATGAGAGAAAATAGACTTAGATGGTTTGGTCATGTTATGAGAAGAGAAGAATCGGAAGCTGTAAGAACAGTTATAGAAATGAATTTTGAAGGAAGAAAAGGTAGAGGAAGACCAAAAAAGAGATGGAATGATGTTATTGAATGCGATTTGAGGAAAGCTGATGTGAGCGTAGAGGATGTGGGAGATCGTGTCAAGTGGAAGTTTAGGATAAGGGTGCTCGACCCCAAGTAGTTGGGATTATGGCGAGGAAGAAGAAGAAGATGAAAATAAATGTTAAGCGTTTAAAACAGTTATACTTTTTTCAGTTACCGGTAATCGGTTAAAATCGACTAATAACGGAATAAAATTTGAAAATACGTAATTTCATACAAAAAAAAAATTTGGAGACTATTCACAAGACAATTTTTAATACCCCTTTCCCAATGTATCTTCAACTCATAACTTTTTGCTTCATAGGGATTGACTCAAAATTATTACTGTTGTAATTATAACTGTAGTGTTTTATTTTGGCTTTTATCCTTTTTACGAAAACTAAATTGTATGTTCACAGCGTAATCATTTTTGTTCTGAGAGAATTTATCTCTTCTCTAATGAGCTTTTATTTATTATCTTGTGAATGTTTAGTACCTAGTAATAGCATGACTGTAAAAATGTATTTTAAATTCTAACCATACCTTATTAAAATCAATTTTGTTTTAACCGGTAAAATTAAAGAGGCTATCGTTTTTTGTTGAAAAACCGAATTCTAATGTGTTGGTTGTTGTGGATACCGATTAATAATTTAAAAAAACATTCTATGCCGATAACAGATTTTTTTAAGAAAAATTATTCAAGCGTGGCAAAATATTGAACGATAAATCTTTTCAGCCACCCGGATCATATATTAAACTGCGTAGTATTAACTCATAAATGTATTTATGTATGTTTGCAGAAAGATTTCGCTATTTGGTGCAAAGAAAAGATATCGTATTGTCAAGAGTAGCATTGAAGTAGCAGAATAAGCCGCTGCCGCCACTGGCGGTAAGTTCGCCAACGTCGTTTGTTCGTCGTTACAACGACAAAAACGACCACGACGACGGCCGCCGACACAATCATCATCAAAACGTCGGCCGCCGCCAAGACGACCGCCGTCACCATCATTGCATCCAGACGAAGGAGATTGTTGATCCGGTTCAAATGATTTTCTGGTGAGTGGTTCTTCTTTCTTACTATAAAAATTTAATTTTTATTACACTCAATCTATAGTAATACTTCAAGTCAGAACCCTCGAAAATGCCTACTTGACAACTATAGTCATAATCTAATATTTACTTTTTTATTTCATTAAAGAATAATACAATTTATTTTCTCGTGAGCTACATTTTTTAAATGTACACTTGAAAAACGAATTTTTTTGTTTTGTATTAATGCTTTATTGTGTTAAATTTGCATTGTTTTATACGTTGATCATTAGTAAGCAACTTAAATCTACTCAGATTTTAAAAACTATATGTTAGTTTATAAAAAATATGTTGAGCGTGTTTCAGAAATGTTAGTTCTATTACAATTATCATGTTCTAAGGCTCAGTTTAGTTGGCGAATAGGAAAAATGGTCGTTTTTATTTGTTATCATAAAATAGGCCAACTTGGGGTGGTGGATAAACACGGAGCAGTTTAATATTTACAGATTTCATCACTTAATTTTTGTATAGAAATATATTGTGTTACTTAACAATACTTGTAAATATTTTACTAGTGCTGTAGATTGATACGGCTAAAATAATTTTAATTATAATTATTACGATAGATATTTTTACTGTAAATTAGTTTATTTAATAAGTTGTAATTTATATCTTAGTTAAATTGTTTGATATAATTGGTGTGGTTTTATTAAAACTTTAACTCTTTCATATATATTTAGTAGTTTGATTTGTGAAGTCTACTAAATAATAAAGGTTATTAACTTCTAAATTATTTTTAAACTCATAAACTATAGAATAGTATTAAAATTTATTTCGCCTCCCCCAAATAAATAATACTATACAAAATGGCAGTCAAACATAATTTTTAGATTACGGTAACAGCAGTACTTAAAGTAATATTTCAAAATACATCTGAAATACAAGTATCTCTGCAAAACCATATCATAGTTTTAGTATTATCCATGTTTGTTGCACAAATATCAGTTAAGTAAGAACTTATGGTAGAAAATACGTGGATTATGATGCAATGTTTATTTGATAAAGGCATTAGTTTATTATATATGAACACGTGCAAACAATCCTGCGCTAAAATTATTTATCAAAGTAGACCGCCAGAGTAATGCACTTTCAATGACATCTCGATACAATTGACGAGTAGAAAGAAAACGAAATCGTAAATAAGGTCACTCATGATCAAAAATCATAAGAAAACGAATTGCAATTTATTACTTCATTACAATATTTACGTAAAAAATGTTTACTTTGGAAAATAAATTATTGTAATAAAATATTTTTATCTTCAATACATATAAATGTTAATGTATCTAATATAGTTAACTTATTTTTTACGGTGAATTAAAAAAAACTGATCTTTTATGTGATTTGCTTAATTGATTTGATTTTAAAATAACAGATTAATATAATCATATAATATCTGCTCATGTTTACATTTTTAAAGTTTCATTTTGATGAAAAAGGAATAACTTTTATTTGTGACATTACTTCATTCAACTTCTTGACATTTTTAGTCGAAAAAAATTTTATTTTGAACAGTTTTTCTTAATAAATTATAATTTGATTGTTAAACAACTTATTATGTTTTATCAGAAATTTTTGATGAAGCACACATTATTTTATTGGATCAGAATATTAAAAGTCACATTGGGTACATTACATGTGGTTCACATGCATAATTTTGGTAATTAGGAAAGCTTGGGCTCTAAATATTGAAATTTTAGTAGAATTTATGAATTTGTCTAATTAATAAAACGTATTAAAAATGACTGAAAATTCCATTTTCTCTTTATTGTGTTAAAATTTGAGATAATAATTCGAAATCTTTTATTGTTTTGTTTAATAATATTAGTAGTCTAGCAAGCTGAGTATTAGTGTCTTAAATACAAAAATAATGTAAACATGTCACTAAATTTTAAATTAAAAATAACATTTTTGGTTATTTTAGATTATTAAAAAATTCATGAAACAAAATTGATGAGTAATAAATACTTACCCGCTAAATTTAGTTATTTAAAAAAAAATCTTCTGGTGTAATTTACTTTATTTGTTTTTTTTTATTCGTAGTAATTTATTAATTTTCTAGTTGAAATCATTTCTTAGCAGTTATTTTTGTTGAAATTATTTAAAAGAAAATTTTGATGGATTAAAAATCAGTTTTTAATAAGTATTTTGAACTGAAAAATAAATTATGAAAATTCTTATCAGTATTTGTATATAGTTAATGGATGTTATAATAGCTATTTTTAATAATACTCAGAAAGTGGGAGTTCTTTAAAAATAATCAAGTCGAATACTTACATATAAAAATGTATAATTATGAGTGTAATTAACCTATATTTCTTTAATTCGTCTTAAGATATTTTTTTAGTTTTACATTGCATCAAAATGTTGTTATTTTTATTGCTATCATGCTCATTTTCAAGTTTAAAATTTATAATTTAGATATGCTTTGATGTTAATATTATATAGGTGTTCAGTAAGTAAGGAAACGGGTAACTATTATTCTCATTATTTGTAACAATTAACCTGTTTCCTTACTTACTGAACACTTTATACAATAGATTTTGTGATAAACGGTGGCTTTTATATTACCTTATGATACTTCTAATTGTATTAAATTAGTTATATAATTGTTTGTCACAAGTGCATTAATACTAGACTATAGAATTTACATGATAAAGGTTAAGTGGAAATTAAAATACATACAGTTATAAATTTAGCATTATTGCATATCTAAATATCTAAATATTTAAATTTCTTTTTTTTTTTTTTTCAAAATTATACCTATTTAATACTTACCCATTATTTACAAATAAATAATTTGGCCAATGAATCCAAAGCAACGATACCACTCTATATTTTACAGGTTTCTTGTATTTTAAAAATATCACTGAATGCCATTTAATTTTTTTTCTGAAGTATTCAAAAATTGTAATTTTAACAATGATAATATAAGAAATCTGTATCAGAATTTATTCGCATAATCACTAAAGTCTTCTATACACAGTCTTCTTAACACTCCTATTTGGGCAAAATATTTATAACTACTACAAGTTTTAGAATATATTCAATAACAATATTCTATACATTTTTTTTTTATGCAATATTCTTCATAATTAATTTTTACATTTGCATTAAAACTTAGAAAAATTTTAATATTTTTACTACTTCATAATTAAACATTTGTTGACTATAATTTTCATGTTATAAAATGTGTGTTAATTATTAACGGGTTATAACTCGTTAAGCATCAATAAACAGTTTGCGTCATCGAGTGTCTGTGATCTTATGTACAATGCTTGCTCTCCTCGCTGCGATCAACCAACGGACAGTAGTAGGTGTAAATTAGTGACGTCCGGTGTTCGTTGATTATGATGAGCATTGTCAACAAAATATTATACATGCGTGTGAGCTGATCATGAGTAATTCCACGTTACATGTGATAATGTGCCGCGTTAAAAATACTAACCGGAATTATCATTCGGATAATTTATACTTAGTTTTAGTTTTAGTTATTATTGAGGTGGACATAATGCCCATGCACTCAGACCTGTTGGTCCATTGTGCGCACCTCATACCGAATTGTCTTGATTCGGTTTACCCACCTAAGTGTTATCACCAAAGTGTTAATACATTGCCAACCATAAGTCACCTCTAGAGATGACCAAAGAGTCCTGTCTTTCTGGCGAAATTAAGTATCTCTCTGGGTTTTAGGTTTTTAATATCCTCTTTTTCAGGAAATGGTTTATTAAAGTAGTTTGATCTTAGTGTGGACAAGGCTTCACATTCGCACATGATGTGAAATGAGTCTTCCTCTTCTACTCCACATTTTCTGCACAATGGTGATTCCGATACCCCCATTGCGTTAAGATGCTTAAGCAGGTGACCATGTCCTGTCAGTAGACCAGTCAGGGTGCTTATTTGATGTCTAGTCATGCTATTAAGATCACCCAGCAATAAACCAGGGGTCTTGATAAACATTTTAGATTGTCTAGGTACTACCAAGTACTTCCAGATTTTCCTGTGTTGTTCTCTGCACCAATTCTTGGGTAACGCTTTGAGCGATTGCTCAGTGAGCCCTACCACTGGTTCTGGTCCAACATAGGTGTTCTCTGCTCCTTTCCTGGCTAGNATTTAAACTATTTAATTCAATATAACAAAACCAGTGTGACACAGTAAAAGCTGTCTTATGGGCACGCCTTTGATGACCACCCCTTCAGAAAAAAAATTAAATAGTGTATATTATTTACAACAGCTATTTTTTTTTATCTTTATAGACTACAATCGTGACGGAGAGAAGAACATTACAGACGACGGAGATACACCGGTCGTGGGATTGTTGTCTTTGATTGACAACGACTAGTCACTAGTCATTTACTGGGCTAAAAAGCCTAAATCTTATAGAAATCACCAAAAAGCTATAAAATGGCTACAATAGATGGACGACCCGCCCAGTATGGGGTGACGTTAAAGAATCTAAGAGAGCTCATGGAGCATAGGGGGCGTGAAGGTATTACCAAGCTCAACGAACTTGGTGGAGTACAAGACTTATGTAAAAAGCTGTATACGTCACCAAGTGAAGGTAAATAATATTTAAGCTAAAAAATGACAAGTCTTTATTAAAATAAATACTGTTTTTGAGAACAGGATTAAGTGGTTCTAGTGCAGATCTAGAGCATAGGAAAGAAACATTTGGCTCAAATACTATACCACCCAAACCGCCTAAAACGTTCATGCAACTTATTTGGGAAGCCTTACAAGACGTAACTCTTATTATTTTGGAGATAGCTGCATTGGTTTCTCTGATCCTATCGTTATATAAACCAAACGACGGAGGAAGTATGCGTATAATTATGTTTTATTCTAATTTGAAAAATTATAATTTAACATATTAAAGCTAATATATATATATATATATATATTTTTATAATAGATATTATACACTTCATTTTTAAAAATCATCTTGATTTTTATTCATATTTTTACAATATATTGTTTTTATATTTTAATATTATACATTTATTTTATGAGATTCAAAACTATATGGAATTATATTTATATTTAATAGCTCCTTCATTTGAAGATGAAGAAACAAAACATGGATGGATTGAAGGATTGGCAATTTTGATATCTGTTATTGTAGTAGTAATAGTTACAGCATTTAATGACTATACCAAAGAAAGGCAATTTAGAGGTCTTCAAAACCGTATTGAAGGTGAACATAAGTTCAATGTAATCAGGCAGGGTGAACTACGACAGATATCTGTTGGTGACATTGTTGTGGGTGATATATGTCAGGTAAAACATTAATTTTAAGATTATTAAAAAAAATTTTTTGAATTTATTTAAACAAACTTTTATTTTTAGATCAAGTATGGTGATTTACTTCCAGCTGATGGTGTACTCATTCAGAGTAATGATTTAAAAATTGATGAATCATCATTAACCGGAGAATCAGATCATGTGAAAAAAGGAGAATTGTTTGATCCAATGGTATTGTCTGGTTAGTATAGTAAAATTAATTTTCTAGATGAAAAGTAAAATGTAATTGTTTTTGGTTTTATTTTAGGTACACATGTTATGGAGGGAAGTGGCAAAATGTTAGTCACAGCTGTAGGTATTAACTCCCAAGCAGGTATTATATTTACTCTTTTGGGTGCAGCTGTAGATCAGCAAGAAGAAGAAATGAAGAAACAACGAAAGGGTATGTAAATTAAAATGAATTTAATACCAAAAATATTTATATTTTATCTATACATTTTATTAACTGTAGAAGCCAAAAAGCAAAAGAAAAGTCTAACAGGTGAAACTGCCCCAGCACTTAATAGCAATTCAGCTGACATCAGTATGAAACGCATGGATAAACCATCTGATGATGATAGGGTAGGAGGCCAAGAGCACAATGCTGATTCTGAAGAACATACTAAGAAAGACAAGTCTGTGCTCCAAGCAAAACTCACCAAACTAGCTATACACATTGGTTATGCTGGTAGGTCATAGTAGTACACCTTTTTGAATTATGTTACTATAACCAATAGAATGTAATAACATTGATTTTTTTTAGGTTCTACAATAGCTGTATTAACTGTTCTTATATTAGTAATACACTTTTGTGTTAAAACTTTTATTTGGGAAGGACAATCTTGGAAAAGCCATTATGCAAGTAATTTTGTACGCCATTTTATCATTGGTGTTACTGTATTAGTTGTAGCTGTCCCTGAAGGTTTACCACTTGCTGTCACTTTATCCCTGGCTTATTCAGTTAAAGTAAGTATCAATTAGTTTTTATTTGTTTATTATAAAGTGATAAGTTTATCTTATTGTTTAATGTTATATTTACAGAAAATGATGAAAGATAACAACTTGGTTAGGCATTTAGATGCATGTGAAACTATGGGTAATGCTACTGCAATTTGTTCAGATAAAACAGGTACATTAACAACTAACCGGATGACAGTTGTTCAGTCTTATATTTGTGAAGTTTTGAGTAAAACTGTACCACAATTTGCGTCTATACCATCTAATGTAGGTAACATACTTGTACAAGCTGTGTCTATCAACTCTGCATATACATCTAAAATTATGCCTCCTGATGATCCAACTAGCGATTTACCTAAGCAAGTTGGTAACAAAACTGAGTGTGCATTATTAGGTTTTATATTGGCTCTTGGTAAAAATTATCAAACTTGGAGGGATGATATTCCTGAAGAGATGCTAACTCGAGTTTACACATTCAACTCGGTGCGTAAATCTATGAGCACTGTTATTCCTAGAGAAGGTGGAGGCTACCGTTTATTCACAAAAGGTGCATCTGAAATTGTATTGAAAAAGTGTACATATATTTATGGCAGAGATGGTAAATTAGAAAAATTTACTAAAGACATGCAAGAAAGGTTAGTGAGAAATGTCATAGAACCAATGGCTTCAGATGGTTTACGTACCATTTCAGTTGCATTTAAAGATTTTGTACCAGGAAAAACAGACTCACCCAATCAAGTTTTAATGGACGGTGAACCAAATTGGGATGCTGAAGATTCTATAGTATCTGACCTAACATGTTTATGTGTTGTTGGAATTGAAGACCCTGTTAGACCAGAAGTAAGCTTGTTAACTTTATTTTGTACTAGTTGGTATACTACATGAAGAATTACTTGTTTGTAGGTGCCTGAAGCTATAAGGAAATGCCAACGTGCTGGTATCACAGTGCGTATGGTCACTGGTGATAATGTGAACACTGCCCGATCAATTGCCACTAAATGTGGTATATTTAAGCCAGGTGAAGATTGGTTAGTTCTGGAAGGTAAGGAGTTTAACCAGAGAATTCGAGATGCTAATGGAGAGGTAAAAACACATTTAAACTAAACCAACGTATGTAATAACATAAGTATGTATAACATTTGTTATTTTAGGTCCAACAACATTTGTTAGATAAAGTCTGGCCTAAATTGCGAGTATTAGCTAGGTCATCCCCAACAGACAAATATACTCTAGTCAAAGGTATTATAGATAGCAAGGCAACAGATTCACGTGAGGTGGTAGCTGTAACTGGTGATGGTACAAATGATGGTCCTGCATTGAAGAAAGCTGATGTCGGTTTTGCTATGGTAAGATTAATATATTTAATTAAACAAAATTAATGTGATGAGTTCAAATCTATTTAAGTAAATTTTATTTTTTCTATAGGGGATTGCTGGTACAGATGTAGCCAAAGAAGCTTCAGACATTATTTTAACTGATGATAATTTCAGCAGTATTGTTAAAGCTGTCATGTGGGGTCGAAATGTTTATGATAGCATTGCAAAATTCTTGCAATTTCAACTGACTGTTAACTTAGTAGCTGTCATTGTAGCATTTATTGGCGCTTGTACTATTCAAGACAGTCCATTAAGAGTAATAATTTAATTTGTTTGCACTATTTGTTGATTTGTCTTTACATTATATATGTTTTATGTAGGCTGTTCAAATGTTATGGGTAAATTTGATTATGGATACGTTGGCTTCATTGGCTTTGGCTACTGAACTACCCACCGCCGATTTATTACTCCGAAAACCTTATGGCCGTACAAAGCCGCTGATATCTCGCACCATGATGAAAAATATAATAGGGCAGACAGTTTACCAACTAACTGTCATTTTCTCTTTGTTATTTTTCGGCGACAAGTTGTTGGATATACCCACTGGGCTTGGTGCTAAGGATGTTGCAAATCCTACCCAACACTTCACTATAATCTTCAATACTTTTGTAATGATGACATTATTCAATGAGATCAACGCTCGTAAGATTCACGGCCAAAGAAACGTATTTGAAGGATTTTTCTCAAATTCTATTTTCTATGGTATTTGGTTTGGCACATTGCTTTCACAAATCATCATTGTTCAGTTTGGCAAAGCTGGATTTAGCACTGCTAGTTTAACACTCGAACATTGGATGTGGTGTTTGCTTTTCGGTTGTGGTACTCTAGTATGGGGTCAAATCGTCACATGTGTGCCCACACGCAAGATCCCGAAGCTTCTTTCGTATGTCAAGTGCAATATTTTAAGGTTGTTGTCGCCTTATTATGGGAATGGGTTTCTGTAAACACGAAAAATTGTGTTTATATAAAGAATTGTATATTCTCTTCTATAATAAATTCATACTCAAATGTTTCTTAGAATATTTTTTGGCGACACAACTGAATTTTTTGTTACTTAAAGAATATAGATTTTTTTAATAATAATTATTTTTTAGATGGGGACGTGGTCATCCGGAAGAGTACACTAACGCTATTAATTTAGGTGAAGAGCACAAATATGATCCCGATTCCGGGCAAAAGCCGCGCGCCGGCCAGATCCTGTGGATCCGTGGACTGACCAGGCTTCAGACTCAGGTTAGAGCATTATTGGCTGCATCACTGCTAGCTACCGCCAAAATTGGGCGGATAAACTATTATTTTAAAAATAACTATTTTCATTTTGTCCTATATCGTTTCTTCTTGTTATCGTTGTCCTTTATATAATTTTTAGTTTTATTTTTCGTAATTTTAGTTTACGTAAAAATATTTTTATTTTTATATTCTTCCAGATAACGATCTAACAATGGTCCACTTGTCAGACAAGTTTTGACTATGTTGTTTATAGTGTTTTCTTCTTTCTGTATATTTTGTTTACTTTATTACTGTGCGCGATTAGTACTCAAAATATTCAATTTATTTTATTCTCTTCTTACTTCTTTTAATCGCCAACTGCTGATCGTTTTCATAATTATTAAATTTCTAGTTAATATTATACTATTTTTGACATTTTCAAATGCCGTAACATATCATTGCAAAGTTTTATTTATTATAGTATATTATTTATTTTATTTTATTTTTTTATACAATTTCGATCTTTTCTATTCCTTAACACAATGTCTTAGTCCCAGGGGTTGTCACGAACGAACGGTGTACACACGATATTATTTAAGAAAACTTTTTTTGATGCGTGTTTATATAGACNTGTCTTAGTCCCAGGGGTTGTCACGAACGAACGGTGTACACACGATATTATTTAGGAAAACTTTTTTTGATGCGTGTTTATAAAAATGAATTCTTTTTTAAAAAGAGTATCTATTTGGCTGAGGATTGTTCAAAAAACATTAGCCGCCAAGAAATATTATAAATATATTATATATATTTATCGACAGTTATAATATTATATATTTTATATGAATATTCAATGCGCATTTATTAAACTGTAAATATCATGTATTATTGTTTTCATGCAGTAAACAAATTACGATTATAGTGTTATTCATGGGCGTAGTTTACTATGAGAAATAAGGATTCAAGCTGCGACAAAACTTTTCATAGACCTTTAAGATGTCATAATTTATTGTTAAATGTTTCAAATTTTTTATTAATTTATTATCAATATGATTAGATTACATTATTTCTTCCACTCTGTTTATTAATCCAATAGATTAAGTGTATTACATTTTATTTTCTAGATGTGTGCGTTAGATTTACTCTATTCGTATATTGATATTTACATCGACTAACCATGATATCAAAATACCCATTTTTGTTAAACATTTTTAGGGTTTTACCAACATGAATGCATTAAAAAATATATTTAATAAGAATATTTAGATTATAAAATTACATCTTATATATTCTATTATTATTGTTCAATTTATACAGTCGTGTTATTGAGCTCTGCTTAGGACTCTGTCAGCAATACTAGAAGTTATTTTTTTTCAATATCACGTATGTTGTTAAATCATCCCAAATATATTGAATATTAACTAGCATGTTTTTTTAAATAATTTGGTGATATAAATTATACAGGGATAATTGTTTAAACTACGCCCATAACAATATTCTAATTCTGTTATTCAATATTATGTAAGGTGAATTATTTAGTCATTATGTCAATGGCCAATTTTTTCCATAGTATTTCATTTTAGTCAATAAATGTTTAGTCATCTGCTTATAAAACATTTACCTTATTATTAATTTAACATGGTCAAATTTTTTTGAGTACGTGTTGTCATCTAATAATAGAGCGAGCGAGCCAGCCGCATACATTTTTATCATTTAAAGATTTTCTGAAATATGTGAGGTTTTTTTCATCATTAACATTTTAAAATGCTAAATATTCTTTATAAAATTAGGACACTATATTTAATTTATGTAGATTTCTGTTTATAAATTCATTTTTAAGGGTAAAAACTAGTGGTATAAGTGAGGAAAGTGGAATTTTTATTTTTATTTAAATAAAAAAACAAAATGATATTATATTTAAAAAATTATTAATAATTAATTTTGGGACAAATTAACAACTTAATTATTTTCATGTGTCAAGTACAAAATGTTTTATTGCAAGTTATTATTTCAACAGTCGTTATTATAGCTTTTTTCGCTTAAACCACAAATGAATATTGAGATCTATAACATTAAAATTATTTCGAAAATCTCTTGCACGGTTTTAAATATCTTCTTAATAAAATACAATCAAAGGTTTCTAAAAATTAAATAAGAACACACTTCGCATGACACGCGTGTTGTGTTTGTGTGTTTGCAGCTGCGTGTCATCCGGGCTTTCAAGTCTACTCTGGAAGACCTGGAGGAACGGCGTTCCATACATAGTTTGCGCACAACTACCAGCTCACGGAGCCGTCCTTTGTCCGACAACATCACGTACATTGACGAAGAACACCACAACCACCAAGCAGTCCCTACTTACAAGACACCACTCAGTGAGGGATAGAACAAATAAAACTATTTTTAATGAATCTCAATTAATAGAACCTCAATAATAATGATGATGATCTTTTAATCGTGTGTGCGTCGTGTATTGAAATATCAAAAAATTTGTTACTTTATTTTAAAACATTTTATTAATAATTATGACAGATATCTTAAAATAATATGATGTTCGGTTTTATTACAAATACATATCCATATCTCTTTTCACTTTCTGTACCTATTTATACTATTCAAATTTATGTCTCTGGCTACGTCTGTAAAATGCTATTCAAGCATTTTATAAACAACATCGGTGTCGGCAGACATTAATAATCCAAAAAACGTTTCTAAAAAGTTAATTAATGAAGTCGATAAAATGAAAGTTATCATACATAAATTTGTGGTAAATATTAATTTTAATAGTTTATCATTAACATGATATAATCTAAAAGACCGCGTATATTATTTTAAACTTTTTTTATTCAATAGTATATAATACCAATATCAGCTACTTGTAATATTGCATTTTGTGATACTGTTTCGCTAATACCTAGTGCATATGGTATAAATTTATTAAACATATTTCGTAATTAAATGGTAAAAATACTAACCGTGGTGGTATTGGTAAATCATATTATGATTAAACTTATCCTAAACACATTTCCCCTCATTATGAACAAAAAAGTCTATGACGCACAAGGCATATACTGCATTAATACGCATAAATTCTTATATTTTTTTTTAAGAATGTTTCGTTTATTATTTATTATAATTAATTTAATTAAACTATAATGTAACGATTAGTTAATGCAAAATATTTTACACCTAGTATCTCTATATTATTATTGTCTGGCTCTCTCGCTCACTTACTAATTTCTTATTCACTATCACTTTGTTGTACTGTCTCTATCTTCGTACATTATTATCATCGTGTATTATTTACAACTTCTTTCTTCTACTTCTATTGTATAGATCATGTAGCTGTTAACACCATCACTAAATAATCAATTATCATTATTTTATTGTTGAAAGAATCACCAAAACTCTTACGCACATAATTATTTCGCCATTTATAATATATATATAATATTATAAATGTCGGTGTATTTATCTTTTCCGAACACTGAAATGACGAATTTACTAATATAAATGTTTATATTTTTTCTGCACTATGGTATATCTGCCTTTTCTATTGAAAAACATAACAGTTTTTCCTTATATACCTGGAGACTTGACGTGGGCCATAATTTTAAATATCACCTCTAATATAATAGATTAGCAAAAGACTTACTTTTAGGAAATATAATGCTTTGCTAATATATTTTATTAAGGTGCATATGATTTACAGGATTTTTTTTTAAGAAAAAATACTTTATTTATACTGTGATTTTGAATTCTAAGTTTTCATAATTTTCTCCAATTGATATTTGAAAAGTTGCTTGGTGGAAGGGTAGTTTTTAGAATTGCTTACTCATTGATTAAAACCATAAATTGATTTGGTTTTTAAATGTATGCATTGTTTTATCATCGACTCGAAAAATGCGGTTATATCATATAATAAGGTTAGTTTGTATCTGAAATAATAAATAAGCATTTCTTAATTTAATATTTTTTTTCATGCTAAATATCTCGTGGGTTGCTTAGCCATTATTGTATGTATTAATATACAAATGTATTGGTAACAATTAAAAAATAAAAACAGAACAAAAATTCAAATTACTTATACGTGGTTTTGGTGAAAATTATCCTTTAATCTAATACTGTTATTAATATTAAACGTTAAAGGTGATAGGCGGTGAATTGCAAGAACGTTTGATTCCGGTCCCATACAGCAAGAGCTCCACTGATCAAGCTGTAAGCCGCTTTCTTCCTTAATCTGATTTTTCTTGAATTTATATGAATTGTTTGTTTTTTTTATTATTATTTAACTTTTGTTCTGTATTACTAACGCTTCTACTACTAACTACAACTACTACTACTACAAATTTTAAAGCTTCTCGTAAACATGTAAATATTTTTTAAAAATATTCGGTCGAAATATGATAGCACCGATTATTAGAGTAATAAAATAATTATTATTAGCTACAAAATTTTTAATTGATTCTTACATACCTATCGGCCATGATTGTACAAGAATAATTTGGTACCACCTCAAACCTTCATTTGCTTTAAGGTAATTACAATATGGGGTTTTATGTAGCACTAAATGTATAAAATATGTATGAATGTGTTGAAAATAATTTTAAATAATTAGTTAGAACATAAAAAGCTCGATTTCTGGAGTGTTTGAAAAATGAGTTTTAACCCTTTCTGTTCTGAACCTTCATATAATACCCGGAAATACCTTACTTTTTCTTTTACTAGTGACCATATCTAATAGAAAACTTCGAATTTATCTAAATTGTTTATAATATTATAGACATTTTTTAATAACAACCATCAGTAAGCTATGTTTATATCTATTTATTTATCGGTCTGAACTGCATAAAATGAATATCATTGTAGAAAAAAAATCTGATTATTTAATTGGGATATCTTGCTAGTACCGAAAGGGTTAAAGAGTGCATGCAATTCTTTAAAGATTAACATTTTCCTTGCGTGTGTTATTTAATAAGGTATGGATTTTTAAAAAGCGTGTGCAATCTTGGTCGTTTATTTCATTTAAATAGCTGAGAAAAATAAATTGAATTTTAATATTATCGCGTTAAAAAGAAATTGCATAATTTTATAGTAGTAGGAGTTTTAGTAAATAAAACCTGAAATATGAATACTTACATTTTTAGGAAGTAGTAAAATATGTTTGTATACCTATGAAAAATGATAAAGCTGCTATTACATTTACTTCGCTGTTTCCCTAACCTTCTAATGCCTTAGACTGTGTTTATTTTAGTGTTTTGCATGTTGTATTTAAACTTATATTTTTACACTTGGCTTGTTTTAGCACTATTATAATGTATTTTTTGTGTGATCGCTTTATTTGACTAAATTTAGAATAAATTCTTTTCAGTATAGTAATTTCATGCAGACATGTACGCACTCATGTATTAACCGGCGGCGATTTTATTTCTGTTTTAAATTGTGTGTGTATGTGTGGGTGTACATTTTTTTGTCTTCGTAGTTCACTTCTTTAAATAACCTATACAACTAACTCTAAATTACTTTCGTTATTATAATTATTATTATTATCATGATATAAAAAAGAACGAATTTATATGCGTTTGTGTACATTTTTGTATATTGTACTATTTACATTTAAAAAATATAAATAGTAGAAGTGGTCAGGCAAATCGCGCGCGCTCGTGTGTGTAACATTACATATTTTACAAAATAAGTTGATGTTTAAAAAAGGAATTTCAGTAATTTTTATACTGTTTTCCCTGTTTTAGGCATATATACTTTGTAAAAAAAAGTTATTTGTCACTTTTATAATTTTAGCATAAATTAATAATTATCTTCATCTTTTATTAAACTTTTTTGAAAATAATATTTTAAAGTATAAAAAACAATCATCACCGAAGTTTAAGGGGCAACGTCGCACCCGCACTAGAGGTAAGGGTATAGTTATAGTTAATCATTTAAGTAAACATGATATTATTTTTTAAATAGCATTACAAAGAACATGTTAAACAGTGTTGGTTTAAAACTAAAACTAGATATTTCCAATGTTGTCAAATTGTCATTTAATTATATATTTAACATAAATTAACACGGTTAATGTATTAATTTTATTATCTTATTAATTAGGTTATATATACACATAGATCATAGTTATAATCCTAATCATAAATAATGATAATAATTGAAGATAATAATAATATTTAATAATAACAAGTTAATAGTTTGAATTTTATATATTGGCGTGCGTGTGTGTATGTGTATGTGTTTGGGTTTTTTTTTAAATTTCACAAGTGATTTATTTATTTTATTTTGTTTACATATATTTTGGCTGCTAAAGTATTATAATTATTTTTCTTTTTTAAGTTATCAACGAGTCAAACTTTATGCTCGTCAATGCTTTTGCCGATGACTAATGTGTGTGGACGATTTAAAATTTTATTCAATAATTTTTTTTGTTGCTTTTGAGATACTTTTGTTACTTTTTTCTTCAATTTTTTTGTTACTTGCAAGTGGAATAAGAAGATTTTTTTTGTAACGCACACATGTTTCTTTTCAGAGAATGTGGCAAGGTCAAATGGTTTGACCAGTTGTTGTTCGTCTCGGACACAAGACACCACACACACGTTAACCCCCAAAAAATTCCGCAAAATTATTATAAATATTTAAAAAATTGTGAAGAGAAATATATTATTATAATAATTTTTATAAAGAGAAAAATATACGCGATCAAACATTTTACAACTTACGTCGAACGCGATTTAAAATATTTGTACTACTATTATTATTATGATTATTATGATTATTATTATTATTATTATTATTATTATTATTATTATTATTATCATTGTTAAATGTTCTTTTCTCTTGCTCTATATATTTATATAGATAAATCTGCCAACTCCTGGTCGGTTTTTGTTATTCTTCTTGTTCTTGTTATACTGTAATAGTAGATGTGTATGGTTATATTATTATTACGGTAGTGTTAATTAATAATTGTTGAGCATATTATATTATACTCATAATTTTTTCTATAGAGCCGTATTTATTGTTAACGTAGTATAGGACGTATGTAATAATGTACTCTTTGCTGGACCATCCCTTGATTCTTTATCATACGGTTAAATTATTATTACTGGTCTATAATAATTCTGATATTTTCATACATTTGAAAAAAAATTGAGTAATAATTAATTATTATATGTTTATTTCTAAATAATTTTAGGTATATTAATTTATAATGCGTTATTGTTCTATTTTATGAAATATTAATACAGTTTTGATTGAAATAATGTACTGTCAATTTTAATTTTCGATAATATAGCAAATTACAACCTGCTTCGTCATACTATCCAACTAGATACTTTGATTTTAATTGACTTACAAAAAATCATAAAACTATTCTGTGTAAATTAATAATTGTTGTTCAATGTTGGAGCGTTGCGTGTATGTACAAGCTCAAATGTATTTATTATTATATTTGTATAAAATTATATTATTAACTAACGCTTTACTAATTTTTTTTATAAACACTTTTCTTTTTTATATAATATTAAGTTGTTCGCACGCTGCCTCTAAATAACTATAATCTTCGTTTTATTCAAAAAGTTAATAGCGGAAAAAGGGGAAAAATGGCTGTTTAGATTTAAATAATTATATTTTAATTATGTACGAGTTAAGAATCTACTTAATATCTTGAAAAAGATACTATTATTACTAGGTGTTATATTATTTATTTATATTTTTCATTGTTATTCGCTACTGCTAAGATGAAATTTCATACATAGTTTAATAGGTATACCTATTGTTAATATTTGTTTATCGACTTTTAAAATGTATTTAAGTGAAATAAACCATAGTTGAACGCTTATTACTTTATAGTTATACATAATTGTAATTATATATTTTAAAGTATTAAGTGGACTCCGTCAATAGTTTGTTGAAACTATTATGTATTTCTGTTTTATTAACAAAAAAATGTTAAATAAAGTGCACAGCAAATTTTATTATTAAAAATGTTAATTTATAAGTTATATTTGACACCCCTGCTTTAGTAAATAATCTTCAGTATTAATCTGGAATCAATTCGAAAAAGAATAATCGATTATTCTACATGTTAATTTTAATAAATGCATTCATATGTAACATTTTCTTTGAGAAATTTAAAAATCTCACGTGTACATATTGATAAACTATGGGCATTATTACAATAGGACGTTACCATAATTACAAACGGTAAATATTCTATTTCTTAGCATGAAATATACTCTATAAAGTATTATTTTAATTTATTTTATTGTTTTCTATAGTTTTATGATTGCGTGTGTTTAGATCGTTAAAAGAACTACAAAAACTACTGACTGACTTTAAGTATAATTATGATTTTTATGTAGTACTTTATTTAAATTTAACTTTGTACAGTTATACTGCTGTACAAAAAACTAGATCTACTTCAATCTGGTCAATATTATTAAAATTTGTTAAGCTTAATTTCTACCATAAATATCGTTGTATATATTATATATTGTATGGTTTCATGTTACTGTCTATTAATTTTTGTTTTTTGTGCATGCTTATATTACCATTACTGCCGTCATACTCATCGCAAAACATTATATTTATATAATTATCATTGTCATTTTATACACTAAATTTGTCTCGCCGACGTCGCCGCTGCAGCAGCACTAGATTTTGTAATTATATCATAATCATCAATAGTTGTAGATATATGAAAATCATTACCTATTCTTTATTTTTTACAAATTTTAATAGTTTACTTGCCTACGTATGAATATATATTTATTCCTTCTTCGCCGCTTACCACCACTTAAAAAACAAAATTCTTATATTAATGTATTATTATAATATTTAATATATTCTTAAAATATAATATTTTATTTTATATGAAATGTGTATTGAAAACATATTTAGTTTGAATCATACAAGCGTTTGTATATATTTTTAGTAGTTCCTGTATGAGAAATGGAACTAAATATAGAGTGGTTAGCTAGGGAGTAGCTTTATACTAAAAAAATCAAAATATTACAAACTTAAACTTGTGTAAACAATTTTGTTTAGGATTTATTATATCTAATATTCATATTGCGTAATTATTTATTTGGTTGGGAGCATCTCGTGTATTTTAAATGTACAATACCCAGTGAAACTAATCAAAAAATCATTTCATTGATTTGAAAAAATATTGTAGTTAATGAGTTTCGTTTATGCGATGATAGACAATCATAGCCACCTTGTTTATATTTTTTAGTGTATTGAGTTGCTAAAAATTTTAACAGCAAAACAATTTATATCATTTCAAATTTCTCGATCATGTTTTTTTAATATATTTTTCAAATTTAAATGTGGTCAAAATTTTTTTCTAGTAATTAATAGTATTTTCTAAAACGTTAAATAGTGTGTATTAGGTATGTGTATTTTTGTATACACGCACATTTCTTTGAAGGTTTTTTTCAGGAGATTTTTTTTTAGTTATTTCTTTATTGTTGCTGCTGCCGCTGCGATTATTTTACATTAATGTAAAATTGTTTTACTACCCAATTTACTTGCATAAGGTTGTTACGAAATTTTTCCAATAAATAATTAAATTATGACTGAAATGGTAACATTAGCCGACGGTGTGCAATGTGGTGATGCTGCTCTAAACTGAGTCTTTGCAGCAGCTATTGCTCTGTGTGTACATGTAATGTTCGCACTTGACAACCAAATGTATTACACTCTTTTTAATAGGGCTAACATTTTTATTTTAACTAACAAATCCAATTTTTGTGGCGATTATTGATTTTGTTCAAAGGTGGCCGTCCAGAATAATTACTAGCTCGAGTTCTGTTCAAGGCTCGTCACCATCGCATTTATACAATCATCTCGACTGTCATAGACCATCAGCTAGTTTGTCAACATGTTGAGAGTCTACGTGCCGCTCGTGTCAACTAAATGGTTATCTACTCCAAGATAAAAATACCATAACTGTATTATTACTTTTAATTTGTTTAATTTCTAGAATTCCATTAATTATTTATTCTAGCGACAGTATTTTTACTAGTATAATTAATTTAGATCTTAATTAAGGATAATATTATTATAATTAATGAATTTGTTTGTTTTCAATTAGGAGGACACACAATATTATTATTGTCTTAAACTATTTTAGTTTTGAACACTTTCTTTGACGCCCTATCGTTTTTTATTGATATTGTTGTTACTGTTAAGTTGTTTTACTGCAGTCATTATTCTCCTAGAGTTGTAAAATTTTATTAAATTATTGCGCTTAATGTTGAAATTACCATAATTTATTAAATCATAACTATTTAAGATTCTATAGACATCTTAATTGATGATATTATTATTACTTTTGCTCAGAGTCAGAATAATCCATTTTTAATTTAATATTGTTATTTAGTGTACTAAAACAGATAAATTATTGTTAGAGTTTTGTAGACAGTAATATTGTTGTTATTGTTGATATTTTTAATGTATGAATTAATATTTATTGTTGTTATTAGGCTATATATGTTAATTTTATGTTAAAAGTTTAAAGTATACATTTAACAAAATAATTAGCTATTGACCGTTAAATTTTTTGTGAAATATAATGAAACGTCTGAAATATTTTCCCTTTGGTGGATTGTTATGAAAATCATTGTATGTGTTTCAATTTGACTTAAGTAATGTATTTTGACTACTCATTAGAGATATTATGTTTCTTTACTCATTCATAGTATACATGAATGATACACTAATGATAAAATATAAACCACAAGCTTTGAAGTATTACTATTAGTTATTATTTTGTTATCCATTGGTTTTTACCTATGTATCATTAAAGTTAGGACATGAACCACGAACATGTAAATGAATATCAAACTTGAAAACAAATTCATTTCAGAAATATGAATAATTTTCAATTAACAATTTTTTAATCATTATTAATTAAATTTATCCTGTGTCAACTAGCATAAATTAAAAAAAATAAGTGAAACACACGTGCGCGCCTACACATTTATACTTCAGTACTGAATGTGCTAACAAATATTACTTTTTGTCATAATATGAATTACTATTTTGCACACTTCTACTTTTATTATACCATAATTATTGATAGACTTGTATTTGCATACTTATGCTTTTTATTTTAAATTTTGTTGCATGTTGCTTTTAGTACCACCATTACCTCTACCTAAAAGCTTCTGCATGACCCTATAGATACCAATACTTCCATTCTACTCTTCCTTCTGGTCCTCGTCGTCATATTCTCTCTGCTTACATACAATACATAAATTAATACGATAAAATTACCACCGCCCGACACCCCTATTGTTACACACATAATATGAACTTGAACAATATGTGCTGACCATTACCACACTGACATTAATCATTAACGCTGCATATACACATACATTTTATAACAACATTTTATGGTTTTATACAGTATGCGTTTTTTTTTAATTAAATAATATCACGCATTAAAAATAAAAACGTCGCTGCCGACGCCGCTGCTGATGCTATACTTATTCATAAATATTTTTTTAATTTTATAACTTATCATTTTTATAATCACATAGATGCTGTACTACTAACATCTCATATAATTAATATTGTCGTTTACACTGCCGCTCCGCTATTTTTCTTATTTATTTATTTTTTAAGTTTTTTTTTTTTTTTTTGACTCGACTTTATTTATTATTATTATTTTTTGTTAGAATTTTTAGTTTTTACTATAGTATTAACGTTAAACGCGCACACGCGTAGAGTATTATTATTATTATTGTTGCGTTATTACTAATCTGATTTGTTTCACTATTATTTTTTACTCTGTTATATGTGTATTTATATATGTATTTTATTTGTTTTTTTCTGTGACTGCCGTTATCACACAGATACGAGTGGTTAATGCTTTCCGCCAGGGTCTAGATGCTCGGTACGGCGAATCGCTGGCCGAGGTGCTGCGAAAACAACCGTGTTTCAGCAAGCGACTTTCTGCGGTGGCGGCGGCATCGTCTTCCGGCGGCGGCACCAACAACGGATCCATTGAATATGCAGACAGCGACAACGTGATGGGCGTACCTCACATAGATGTAGAACGCCTGTCGTCGCACAGCCATACAGAGACGGCCGTGTAAATTACACACTCACACACTCATATTAATAATAAGTAATATAGTAAATATACATAACAGTAATCTCCTATCTTTGAAAAATTAAACAAAAAAAAATAATTTTAACAAACTTTTTGCTTTACTTAGACAGTAGAAAAGATTATTTTTATTATTATTATATTTTATTGTACAAAATTATAATTAACTACCCCGCCTCATTAAACATTTTTTAGCGTTCATCAACTCCACCGACGACAGCACAGCGCAAATAACATTTGCATTCGCTCGTATTAAATGTTCGATTCGTGCCTTAAATTATTTAAATGTTTTTTAAACGAATGTAAAAAAACAACATTGTGCCGATGGAGTAGGGGGGTAGTAAATCGTTGGCTAATTGTAGTATTTTATTACGAATGGTAATACAAATTAGTGAGTATCCTACCAAATGCCGATGTTTTGTATTGAGTTATAATTTCGTTTAAGTCAGTTTTAAAATGAGAATTCGTCAAAATTATTAGAAAGCAAGTGCTGGTTTTATTAATATTTTATTTTTCTCTACTATACACACAAACCTGTGTGTTAATGTTATTATTGTTCATATTGTAACGTAATAACTAACGACAAAAATGTCGATTGCGTACGCTGCCGCCGAGTTGCATTTATTTATTAATATTTTAAATATTCTAATTATTATTATGTATTAAATACTTAACACACCGGACGTCCAAGTCGCTTCGGTCAAACAATTATTTTTATTCAATTTTGTAATGAAAACAACAAATACAATCTTAATTCTAGAATTCTATGATAGTAATAATAATTATGCAACGCGAAAATAAGATTTTTTATGTGTTCCCTTAAATTTAATGATAATATTAATTAATTTTAATGATTAATCTTAATTAAAACGCGTTAACGTTGATGAATATAATAATTATAACCTTATTTATACAATTAAATTATAGTAATAATAAGTTAGACACTTGTTTCGAACAAATATAATTGCAACAAAAACAATTAGCATTTTAGAATTTTTATTTATTTTTTTTTTTATACTTAACGTAATATTTTATTTTTTGTGTATATATAAAATGAATAAATAAAAATAATGATTATAAATAGGGAGAAATATTTCAACGTTTATTAAATAATAATATATTTTATGTATAATTACCTATGTTTTTCATTGGTTATAAACGTCGTGTATGTGTATTGTGTACATATTAATTTTGATGTATGTATTGTTATTACACCTTTGTAGATTATTTTATTTAGTTTAACGCTAGACAAACACATATAAACAAATAAAAGCTTTTCAATTAATTCTTCCGAAAATGCTATTACACTCGTGGATTTAAAGTGTATTATTACTTATTATATTTTAATGTTATATGTACACACACGCCTACACCCATTGTATAAATTATGTTTTTTTTATCTTAGATAACTTATAAAAATAAATTGATTTTAACTACTACTGAATGATTGTATAGCATAAAATAATATATAGATATGTCTGTTATATTATACATTAGGTATGATTTTTTTTTTTGTTAAAATAAAAATAAAACAATGTTAAATACCTATTATAAACTTACTACTTAAACGAAGTAAATATGGTTGGTTAAGATGTATAAAGGTCATATGTTTTAACTTTATCCGCTATTTTCTACTTATTAAAGTAATATCGCGGTAGATTGCTTTTGTTCATTAAATGTGTAAGTTCATTATGAATTTTTATTCTTTTTATTCCTTATATTAAAATTTATTCTGCTTGTTTTTTTAATTTTAAGTTATTCATGTACGTGTATTAGCTTGTAATCATTCAAAATTCTATTGAAAATCAATATTGTTACTTATTTAAATACGTATTACGTATTGGTTAACTTTACTTTGTTTACTTTCTCCCGCTGATATTTTTGTTCACGCGTGTATATAAAAAATAAAACTTAAATAGATNTATTATTGGTTAACTTTACTTTGTTTACTTTCTCCCGCTGATATTTTTGTTCACGCGTGTATATAAAAAATAAAACTTAAATAGATGTGATGTGTTACTACGAACTAATACAAGTACTGAAATAAATAGGATAGATTTATGCTGGAAGCTCATTTATACTAAAAGCATTTTGTCCATTAAAAAATGTTATTAGGTGTTCAGTAAAAAAAAAAGAAAAAATTAAAACATTTTAATGTTATTTTCTGTTTTTCTGATTTATTTTCTTAATACTAAATCAGAGACTATTCTATTAAAACGGTGAATCACACCCAAACGAAATTGCCGACTAAATAAAAATTAATTACCATTTGGTTAATGTGACCTTCTTTTTTATACGAAATAGAGGTTCCTAATCAACATTTAAATTGTCGGCTCGGCAAAATATAAGAAATACACTCCCCTAGAGAATTGTGAGCTTTAATGTTATTAAAAATAAGGAAAATGACATATTTAACCTATTTTTTTAATCGTTTAAAGTTGATTTTTGTGAATGTTTATAATAAAAAAAATGAATTTATCTTATCATAACTTTTAGCTCAATTGGCAAGTTTGAAATTGACATCATTAATAGAAAATTTTATGAGAATTAAAAAAATTGTATCGTTAAGATTAATATGCAGTTAGGAAGTTTTATAATTACTATTTATAGTAAATTTATCAGAATAGCTCAATATTTTTTTGTATTTTTATCGTAATAAATAACTTAAGTAGAAGTAATAGTAATCATTTCCTAGTAACTTTTGGTGTTTAAAAAGATTCTGCAATTGAAATATTCAGAACTTAATTCATTTTAATAATTTACTTTAACTAAAAGAATCAATCAAAACAAAATTACTCAATTGAACGTATTATAATATTTGATTATAATTGTAAAAATCCATTATTAATTCATAAGAAACTAACAATCATTTTTTTTAGAAATGATTTATATTGCAACATGTTGCCAAAAAATTTGGTATATTATAATCTAGTAGTAACACACACAAATAGAGTAAATATATTATGAGATTACAAAGTAAAATGATTTAATATTTTAGTTGAATAATTAATTTAATATTTTAGGTTTAGTTGAAACCTATCATATCTAACTTGATTCGATAATAAATACTTTGAAAACATTAGAATTGAATAATTTTAATTGTCTGTATGGAGAACATGGGACAAATAACTGTTTAATTGATAAATTAGAATTTTTTTTCAATTTTTGACGGTAATATCTTCAACTAGATACGAATTGTAGTAATTTGACGTATCGTTGAAAAAAGTAGGTCAAGTTAGAGCAGAGAAAATAAATGACAGTCACAAAAAAATACCTTCTTAGCTTTGCATTAAAATTAAAACTTCAGATATAATAAAATAATTTTAATATGAATAATAAATTTCTTCTCGCGAGAGGCGACTATAGTGATGGGATCCCATGATCTTTATTAAAGTTATTGGATCTAAATGAGATAAAAATCAAAGCAGTTGAAAATTTATTCTAACTTAAAAAGAATTAAGAAAAAATGCAAAAAACTCATTGCCATAGCGGGTTGGAACTTTGTAACCCAAGCGCGTTCAACACAAGTTTACTGACTCGGCAACCGTACGTCACTAACGATGACTGAAAAAATTAGCTATTTAAGCTAGTCCAATTTTCAAAATTATTTTTTCTCGACTTCATAAAGCAAAAAAATTTAAATAAGTTTAACTTTCTATGCTATATCAATTTTTTATTTATATAATATTTATGAAAATCTACTCCACTTGTCAGGTATTTTAAAATAAAATAAAATACAAAACTCAGAATTTTTTACATAAAAATAGCATATTTTTGAATACGTTAATCATTTTTACCATGAAGACAAATCTAGAAGTCAAATTTTTTTTTTCAAATTATAGTATATTACATAAGCTTTAATTTAAGGTATATATAAAAGTGTCAGTCTTCCCGGAACATTTTCAAAAGTTAAGTTGAAAAAGTTAATTTTGTGTAAAAATCTTACCATTTTGAAACCCTTCCTGTGGGCTTATAAAGGGTCAAATATTCACAAAAATATATAAAATGATAGGTGAATGCCTAAGGTATCTATAAAAAAAAAATTATATTGATTCGGTCATTTTTAAAAAAGTTATGGCAATTTTATGTAAAAAAAATTGAAAAAATGTCAAAAATTAGCGATTTTTAAATTTGTAATTTTTTGGGGGATTTCCCCCGTTAACGGGAATTGAGGGAATTTTTTTCAATTTTTGAGTGTAATGTCTTCGACTAGATACGATTTGTGATCTTTTAACATATTTTTCATAAAAATCGGTCCAGCAAGAGCTGAGATTGAGCGTATGCAGACACAAAAAAAAAGAAAACACATCATAGTTAAATTAATACATTCTCAGCTTCGCATCGAAGCTAAAATTTCAACATTTACCGATTTAAAAAATTGTAATTGTTTTGAAAATTTCCTCTATTCATAGGGAACGAGAGAAAATATTTCAATTTTATAATAAAATATATTATAATTATCTATTGAGGATCAGAAATAATTGAACTTTCTTTTCATTTTGACAAATCCATACTTATAATTTGATACACATCTGTTATAGTGATAACAATAATAAAACTACTTTATAATTTCTGCATAAAAATTACAATACTAAATTATTGAATATAAATGTCACACTAAATCGAACACGTTGAAGCGTCTTTTATGAAGCGATTCGAATCTACTGTTAGTTATCTAATTTTCTTTTAATTTTATTATTATTATGTTTAGTTTGTATTAACTACAATTCTAAGTTAATAAATACCATAAATTTTACATTAAGTTCAATTAATATAAAAATGATATTTTCAAGTAATTTATTTGTTTATTTTAGAATATAAAACTTAAATAAATATTAAAAAAATAAGTTCATGTTGTATTTGGCATACCCCAAAAATTTCGGCTAAAAATAAAATAAAATCTACAGATTCGCATCAAAGCGTTTTTTAATCACTGTCAGATTTCAATGCTATACTGGTGTCCACTTACCCCACTCTGTGTGTACTTTGTTTTTTTTTAATCGGGCCTATTATTTAATCTACAAAAAATACTTGATACTCAGGTAATAATTTATATCAGTGTTTCTCAACCTTTTTTATGTTACCTCCCTCTTGAGTAGGAATCAATTCTTTAACGACCCCCTATGTGAAAATTCTATAATTAATGATATGGACTGAGAGATAGGAAGAAAGTTAATGATTTGGAAAATTTGAATAATTATCTCATAACTAATGTTCTCATTTATGTTTTATTTTTCATATTTTTTTAATTATAGTATTAGTAAAGTAATTAAATTAAACATTTGAAAAAAAAACTTAATAATTTATTAATTTTATTTTATAATAATAAATACATTTTTTTAGTTTATTTAGAAAAAATATTGCTTTTAAAAAAAGATTTTATAATCAAATAAAAAATATTGCTTTTATTTTTTTTATAGACATCATGTCTAACTGAAATCATTTCAGTGACATGATGGAACTTGGTGGTTTTTAGCCAGTTTTTCGACATTAGGTTCGATACTCGTTAACATAAGTCGTAAGTCTCCTCTTGTCATGATATCGAGTCGATTCCTCTTTGTAATTAAATCTGTTGCAGTGCTGAACCCTCGATTGACGAGATATGAAGAAGAAAAAGTTATTAAAATTTTTTTAACGAGACTCCACAGTCCAGGATAATGATGAGTTATGTTAGTTTGAAGCCAAAATTCCGTGAGCCGATCACTACCATTGGAACTGGATTTCAATGTTTCATTAGTTGAAAGTTCAATTAGTTCTTATTGAATTTGTACCTCTGCTCTCTCAATATTTATAAAAGGATTCATGACCCATTGAGGAACTTCCAACGACAAAATATCCTTAAAACGTTCTGAAAAGTCCATATGTAAAGACTCGAGATGTTGATAGTAAACTTGTATGTTGTTGAAACATATTTCACTGTTTTTGTGCAGATCAGGCAAGACTGGAAACTGGTTGAACTCTTGGCGACCAAAATTGGTTTTCCACTAAGTCAAATTTTTTGGAATGCAGAAATAACCGATTTTGACGTTATTAAATTGAGCTCGTCACCTTGCAGTTGCAAATTAATGCCATTAAACTTTGCGAATAAATCGGTCATATAAACAACATCGCTTTTAAACAGAATCAACCTGTTTCTGAGCTGTACATCTTTCTCTTCAAGAAACTCAAGCACAGAATCGAAAAGGTTCCAAAACCCATTGAGACAGGCACCTTTGGAGAGCCAGCGAACTTCGGTGTGTAAAAGCAAACGATTGAATTCTGCGTCGTTTTCTTTACATAGCTTTGTAAATAGTCGATTGTTCAACGAATTACTACGAATTTTATTCACAGTAGATATGACATATTGTAATGACTGATAGAAATGGTCACTGAGGTTTTTTGCAACTAAATATTGTCTGTGAATTACGCAGTGAATAGCTTAAATACTGGGTATTTCATTCATTCGACCTACGATGACGTCTTATCATTGCAGGTGCTCCATCAGTGATAATAGATATAACGTTTTTAAGAGGAACATTTTTTTCTTTAAAAAAGTCTTTGACTATATTGAAAATAGATTCACCTTTAGTATCAGTAACCAAGGTTTTTGCAAAAAGCATTTCTTGAACGATTTTTTCTTCCTTTACAAACCGGACGTATGCCAATAGTAAAGCCTCATTACTCGGTAATGTTGATTCGTCGACTTGAAGTGAAAATTGGGTGGTTACTCGAAGTTCACATAATGAAATTTCAACATTTTCCGTCATTTCATCGATTCACCGTCGCACAGTATCTTTGCTTAATGGGACTTTTTAGATTACACTGTGTGAGGCAAAATAGTGTAAAACCGTTTCTTTGACAGCTGGAAGTATTAACTCTTCACCTATGGTATGGGTTTTTCCAGATTTTGCAATCAATTTTGATAGATTGTAAGAAGCAATCAAACCATCATCGCATTGTTTTGATGAGCCTGTGAATAAGCCTGAGACCGATGGCGCCTTCTGAAAATTGTCCCTAATATTTGTGAAAAACGACAAATCTTTATTCTGTTTGTCAGGATAAACTTTTTGCAAATATTCCTACAAACGAGATGGTTTCATTGCCTCATTGGAAAACACTTTGTTACAAAGTAAACACATTGGAAGCTGCATGTTGGATGACAATGGAATAAATCCGAACTTTAAATACGTCGTATTATATTGACGGCATTTTCTTTTTGCATCCGACATTTTTTGAAAATACAATTTTATGAAACGGAAAATTTGTTATAAAAAACACGTTTTTAATAGACTGAATATTACGAGTATAATAACGAAAACTAATACAACATACGCGGGTCAAATCAAACGGTGTACTAAAAAGTTGGTTAATATAGGTTACCTATAATAAAATATAATGTCCACGCACAATCGCTAAAATAATAAAGATAATAAATTTGTCAACAATGAAATATAAGTTATTGTGCATTTTTCAATATATAGTACCTATTAGTAACTAATAGTAATTATATGGATTATCAAGTAAGAATTATTTTTAGGTTGCACCATGTACAACGTTTTTGCGTGAACACGCTTTCCGCCCTTCTACCACCCAAAACTAGTTCAATGCCCCCAGTGACAGTTCACCGCCCACTGGGGGGCGATATCGCCCCCGTTGAGAACCACTGATTTATATTATACAAAATTTCGATCAAATTGAGTTGATTCTTTTTTAAATACAAGTCAAGAGACCATATTGTTGTTCAAAACCTTTAATTTTTATTATACTTCATTTATATTGTCATAGTCTTCTCTTGTAAAAAATCTTCAAAGTTGGAAGAACTCTAATGTAAATTAATTTATACAAAATGAAATATAACTGATACAATTTTTTTTTGTATTTATATTATAATTAAATAATTTCCAAACATATAACAATTTTTCTTCAATGAATCATTATGAAATTCACAAATATGGTGTTTAAAAAAAAATATTACCAATAGTATAAAAATGTAATAATCACAATTTTTTTATTACTAGATATCAGTACTAATATACAAATAAGTAACAAAACTTTTAATCAAAAATATTGATTCACAACATTAACTTTATATTATTATAACCACAACTCATTTATATAAACTATTGAAGCACAAAAAAAATATATATATATAATATTTGTAACAATTCTTTAATAAAATTTAATATCATGTAAAAAAATATAACCAAATCAAACAATTATAATAAATTATTAAATATGTTTAAATAATTCAATTATATACCATAAACAACACAACAATACTTTTGAAAATTTAAAAAAATTGCCCTTTAAAAAATGAATAGTTAATGAATTTAATATTTCAATGAAATACAGTAGTTCAGTTTAAAATTTAAATAGCTAATTTTAAGAGTATAATTTTCCAAGACAAGCTACAGCACTAGCACGAACAGTTGGATTTGGATCATTAGTTAGTACCAACATTTTACTTGAAATTATGTTGAATGAAGATTTATCCAAGTTAGATTTGTGAAGTATACCTTATAAAATATTTTAATCATTATGTTAAATTTAGTAACAAATATTAGTTTAAATACTATGTTAAATGTATTTAAAATCATAAACTTATTTTAATAAGTTTATAATATTTGTATCATATAAAATTGTATGTTTTTTTTAAAAAGATGTTAAAAATTTTTTCATCACTAGGTTACTTAACAATTTTGGATTTTATTTTATTATAATAATATTTGTATCAAAACCATTAAATTCTCATAATCTTTGTTTTAAATAATAAGACATAATTTAATTTATAACATTTATATTTAAATTTCTATAATTTTTATTTATAAAAAAAATTACCAACAAATAAAGCAGCACTTGCTCTAATATCAGGAAATATACTTTTAGTATAAGATAAACCAATCATAGTGTATGTTGAAACATGGGACACAAATTCTGAAGTCTAAATGAGTGATAAAATAAAGAATTAAAATTATTTTTACACTCAATGTAATAAAAGTACATAAAACTTACAATAATATTACACATATGAGTTAAAAATTCTGAATATTTCATTTTTTTATCTTCAACCAAATACTTTTCAGATAGGACTTCAATTTTTTCGGATTGTAATACATCACTTACTTTTTTCAAGGCAAACTTACAAGCCTATTAACAATAAAAACTTTTAAAATAAAGATTAATTTTTTAATAATTTTTATGAAATTACTTCTACTATATTTTTGTCGTTTTCACAAAGATGCATGAGGAGTGTCACAATATTATTATGTAGGAGAGACATGTCAACATCTATCTTAAAACTGTGTGTATTTGAACATAGTTCTCCATAAAGTCTTATAGATGTACATCTCATTTCATTGTTCTCCTAAGATTTAGTTTTAAATTTATCTTTGTAAATTCAAATTTTAAATTAGCAATTTATAAATTTTTAAGCTTACATTTTCAAAAAACTGTTTTACTCTAAATGTTAAAGCAGCATAGTGTTTTTCAAATTGTTCTAATGATAAATGTGAAATTAATGAAATGAGACCTCGTAGAGCTTCTAATGTTACATCAGTTTGTTGTGTTTGATATTCATCTATACCTTGCATTAATGCATCCAAAATAAACTGACATTGTTCATCTGACTACAGAATTTAAAATTCAATTCTCTTATAGTATATTTTATACAAGATATCTAATGAAATCATTCCTATGTCAATTTTTTTTTCCAAATAAATTATTTTTATTGATTAATAAATTATGATATATGAATTTTTATTTAGTAAACATCATAATAAGCAATAAAATTATGTCAAGCATAGTAAATTTCAAACAAATGACCTTTCATACATCTAGGAGCTTAAATGTAGGAGGTACAACAAAATCATTATTAATTGTTATATACCAATGGAGGACAAACACGATAACATAAAAACTGCTTTTAATGATGAGTTGGAAATAGTATATGATAGTCTACCGAACTGGAAACCAAAAATAATAATAGGAGATTTCAACGCAAAAATAGCCAAAGAGACAATATAGAGATCAAAAATTGGGAAAGAAATTCTATACAGAGAAACAAATGAAAATGGTAGTATGTTTATTACATTTGTGTCACACAAAAATAGGGTTATAAGTAGTATAAGGTTATATGTAATATTCTTACATAAGAATATCCATAAACAGGCATAGATATCACTGTACAGTAGGATAACGAACCAAATAGACCATGTACTTGTAAATACATGAATAAAGTCAAACGTCATAGATGTAAGAAGCATGAGAGGTTGCAGTGCAATATCTGACCACTTAGAGTTAAAATACTCTTACCAGATTTTAGAACGTCAGTGAAAAAACAGAGATGATATACAGGAAAAAAAGAATTAAAGGAGATATACTGAAAAATAATGTAATAAAGTTATATCAGGAATGACTAAATGAAGAAATGCTGCTCATAAACAAAAAAATAGACAGAAAGTAAACATAAAAAACATCTGAGAGAGAGTGACCCTAGTAATCAAAGATAAATTAGAAAGAATATTGGGAAACACATTAAGTGTCAAAAGAGGAAAATTTAGTTTGATGAAAATTGCAAAAAAACCTTTTTACAAAATTCAAGTAACAAAAACAAAAAGAAAATCTAGCAAGTAAACATACAGGCAAAAATAATTATAAGAATAGCTAAGAACTATGGGAAAACAAAGAATTACAAAAATAGAAAAGAATTAACCAGAAAATAGGACCATAGTTGAAGAATTATAGGACAAACCAATGATACAAGAAATATAAATGCTAAAAATGGAAAAATGAAAATGATATAGTAGTTTCTGAACACTTAAAAAAACAGGTTATAATCATTTATTAAAGTAATTATTGGAGTATACAAGAGAGGATCATGGAAGGTAAACTGACTATAGATGAAACTGTTATATATAATATAGTGTGCATATAAGGCTATAAATGCAAGGTAGGTTTTGAAGGACCATACTCAAATGAATTCCCAGTAATGACAGGTCTTAGACAAGGAGACACTTTGTTAGTGGCTTTGTTGAATATTGCTATAGAGTCAGTGGTGAAACAAGTTCTTAGTAAAGAGGAAGGCATTAAATTTAGTGATAACCAATAGCTGGCAATTGTAATGAAGTCATGATGAAATAGGAAAAGTTTGATAGCAACAAATAGATTCTACTTTACACTCAACACTGTTCAAATCAATATACTATCAAAAGATCCAAGATAACATTGTACAAACTATTAATAAAACGCATATGAAATGTGGGCAACAACAAAAATGGATGAGATTTTATTAGGCACTTTAAAAAAAAAAATACTTCAGAAAACTTTTGGACCGAAAAAAAAGGAAGATGAATTTGAAATTAGGACAAATAAAGAGTAGAGTAGGTTATTTAGAGAAATCAATATTATAAAGATGGTCATGTTTGGAGATCTGAAGGAATACTGGGAAACATAATAAAATGGACACTAAATACAAAACACCCTAGAGGAATACCCAGAAAACGGCAGGCACACAGAATGAGGAATCATTGTGGTGAAGAATGAGGAGAAAGTGTCAATTGACAGGGAAAAACAAAGAATTTGTTGCAGCAATTGATTTTAATAGTCTTTAAAGATGCCTTAGAAGAAGAATTTTTATTTATTTATTTATTTTTTGCCAACCTGATTTTTATAAATTCAAATATTATAGTGGCTTTTTTCATTTTTGCAATAAGTTTACCTTAAGTTGATGGTGCTGACATATAACAGTTAGACCTTTTAAACAATATTTACGTACAACATAGGACGTATCACTTAAACATTTTAAGAAGACATTAATGAGACTATTAGTGTGTTTTGTATCACTTGACATGGCTTCTGCACACTAAAAATAATTATTTTGTTAGTAAATTTATTTAAATATTCAATAGAAATTTTACTTACACATAAACATAGCACTACAATAGCAATTCTTTGACATTCAAGAGTACTGCTTACGTTTTTATCAAAATTGTTAATTATTTTTGAGATCAATTTTGGATGACTTTCAACCAAGCCTCTATGAAAAAATTTATTATATCATTTATACTATTAAAATTTGAACGTTGAAAACTCAAATTTTATTTTACTTGATAATGCATGGCGCTAATTTATGCATTATTGTATCAACAGTTGTTTCTAAACAAGTTATGGCATTCATTACATTTTCAGAACATTCGTTTAAACTGATTGATTTCAATAAGTTATACAGTGTTTCATGAGCAATTCTAAAAAATAAAAAAATAATTTTTTATTTAAAAAATTTAATACAGTTAACACTATATTCATATTACTTTGCAGGGTTTATATCATAAACTTCTTTGTATGAAGTAAATACATTTTTGTTTGATCCTCTTATTGGAGATCCCACATTTATCAAAGCAGCAAGTGTGAGAAATGTAATGTTAAATAAATCGGGAAATGATTGTATAGCACAATCGTATGGATACTGTTTTAAAATTTCGTTTAAACCACTGAGAGCCTGATACAAAATAGTAACTAGCAGTTATAATTTTTCACAAAATATAATTTTTTTTTTTGCTTACTGCAACTGGAATGAGAGAAGCAATTGGTTTATTAAGAAACTTTTTTGAAGAGTTATCGTATAATGGCGTTAATGTCACAAACTCTAAGAGTGTATCAATAATTTGAGTATTTATATCTTGTTTTCCTAAGTTTTGCCAAATGGTACACACAGTCCTAAACAAAATGCAGTACAATATATTATTAAAATAATAATTAAACAAAAATATCTTCTTCTTCCTCGCCTTAATCCTAACTACTTGTGGTTGGCCAAAAATAAAGGAAAAATATAATATTATTTATTTTTTTATTTGAATAAACGCCAGTTAAGACTCAAGTACAGTTTATTTAATATTACATATTTAAAGAAAATAATAATTTAATGTACAAAAAGAAAAACAAACAAAAATATAGTAGGATAATAATAAATCAACTTATGATAAAATCAGTTTTTTAAGATATGGTGGATTATTAGGATTATTAGGATGAGTGTAATCAAAATTAATTACAAAGTTGTATTCTTCAAAATAAAGGCGAGTTATATCCATAAAAATTTTTATGTTGAGGACCAAAGTAAATTGGACAAGAACTGTGGTATTTAGAATTGACGAGACTCCAAGCTCCAATCAATAATTAAGAAGTAAATTACTGTGTCTTCGGTAGAGCGGATAACATTGAAATAATTTTATAAATAAAAACAGAAAATTTAACTCCACCTTAAAAATAGGCCTGATTCAAGTCTTCATAAAAATATAAATTAGTATAACTTAGTTCCTGTTTAACTCAGTTTAATTAAAAATATATCACCAGAAAGATAGGTTGGTCAAGTTTATTTCCATTACCAATAAATGTATTTGGATATTAATTATAATGACCAATACACAAATATAGTACAGTACTGTACCTATTGGTTATAATAATAGGTTCAATTATGGTTGGGTTTGTTAAAAAATTAATATCAGTATAAAAATGAAATTATTGTAACTAGTTTTTTTTTTATAAATAATTTAATATACACTTAGATCTATTAACTGTTAAAAAAAACATTTTTTTTTTCAGAATCATTATAAACAAACAGTAAAGTTTACCAATGTTTAAACAATTCTAGTAAAAATGCTTCATGAAATACAATAGTTTTGAACTAAGTACACAATATGGCAATAACAAATAAATTTTTTCTAAATTTTTTTAAAAATATTTTTAAGAGAATATTTAAGTATTATCAATTACAAATAATGTACACTCACGTATTATACGGAAGGCTTTGGTTGATAAGCAATTCCAAAAATTCTGATTTGTTGTATTTACCAAAAGTATTCAGTGCTTGAATATTACATGACTTGATAGTTTCATTGTCATTGTCAATTTTTTTAAATAAATATTCTAAAAATAAATTAAATATTTTTAATTTAAAATATAAAAATTTTATGTTCGTGCAATTTAAGAGATAAGTGAGTAAAACAAGTTTTTTGTAAATTTTAGTAAAATCTTTTGCAAAAAGATTTATTTTTTTTTAATTCCCATTTTTTAATGAAATATTAATAATCAGAACTTGGGATTGGAAGAATTTTAAAAATTTGTTTCTGTAACACCCATCTTCATAGTTATATACAACATTATAGACTATTGACTTATTATAGCACTATAAACATTTTTTTTATGTCAGTAATTCTTTGTTTTAATTTTAGTCATTTTTTATATAGGGTTCTTCAAAGATATCAATATTTCAATTTAATATCAAAATCTCACTGACTTTTTTCCTTTTCTCTACAATAATGATTATTTTTGAAATATTGCGATAATGGAAAAAAAAATTATACAAAAAACTGTTTGAATTTTGGTTATTATGTTATAAAATATATATTATTTTATATTAGACCAAAAATAGTTTGTGATAATCTTGTAAATATTTTTTGTATTAAATTATATTATGAAATATAGAATTGAGATAAGACAATAATGATATTTATTGATACAAAATTATATTCTTAGATTAGGTTTTTTATTATGTGTTGTTATTTTTACTTTAACAAAACAAGAACAAAGTAAGGTATAAAGAGAATTAAATAAAGAAATTTCATATTTAGATAATATACATCAAAAACTGGTTGAAACTTGAACTGGAAAGTAAAATAAAGTTATTAAGCCATCCTAAAAAAAATCCTTATTAGATGACAATGATGTTTGATTTTATAAAAGTTTAAATTTTAGTTTTGAATAGAAGAAAAATTGTTTTAAGTTATGATTTAAAGCAATAAAAAAATATAAATGGCACTAATACATTTTTTCTCTTATTTAAAACCAAAACACTTAAACTGTAATAGTATTATTCAAAAAAACACTAATTCATCCATTTAATATAGCCAATTTATAATGATAAAGTCTAGTAACAAAAAAAAACTTATTTCTTCTTAACTATACTTTTCTGATATTAGTATCATTATCTGATTTGATTGATATGTCATAGTCTGATTTTTATAACAACAATATTATTTTCAATAAAAAAAATGGTTAAAACATTTAAATATTAAATTTAATTTTTAAATATAATACTTTTTTTTCAATATAATATTGTTGAGATTATGTACGATATCGATATCAAAAATATATCATTAACAAACCCTAATAATAATTATCATCATCCCCTTAGCCTCTATTCGAGTTGTTTGATGTTGACTCTACCTTACAATGATTTGACAAGATTTTTACACCAGCTGTCAACTTGATGAAACCTTATTAAAGTTGAGGGAACCAGTAAGGGGCAAGGGAAGGTGTAATAATAATAAATACTATCAAGTACAATTAAATTGTTTTAGCCTCACCCAAGATTTCATTAAACGATTTTTGAGGTATAAGTTGTGCAATTAATGGAAATAATATAATTAGTATCTCGCTTGTCTTTAACTGACATTCTTCTTCATAATCACTTAAACCATCAATCAAACACTTCGCAAATAATGATAAGTCTGCTGGATTCAATATTTTTTTAATGGTCTAAAAAAATACTAGATAAAAGTACTTAATCAATTTTCAAATAAAAAAATCTATAAACAATACCTCAAATAGCATATCATATGAATTGGGATTGTTTTCACTCATAATTTTATCAATGAATTTAGAGTCTTTAATATATATTTCAGTAAAAGTGCCTTTGTAGACAGCTGTAATTTTTAACGAAACTTCTAAACATTTTGAAATATTTATTCTTATTTTTTCATCTGGATCACCCAACCTTATACATAATTGAGCGAATAAAGGAGCCGGTGAATTCAAACATTGAGGCAGCTATAATTTATTACATTAACATTATTCACAAATAGCTATCAGTAAAAAAATTAAATAAATTAAACCTTTGTCATTTGATAATTACTATGATTGTAATAGCAATTTAAAATGTTTTGAAGTATTTGACTAGCAATAAATCTTTGATAAATATTTTTTGAAATGATATAAGGATCTAAATATTTAACAAGTTCATCTATAACTTCATATGAACCACTTCTGATTATGATTAATTTATCAATGACATTACCTGAAGTCATATAAAAGTGTTATAAATAACTTTTTTTTTTTATAGTTAATGAGGCACACAAACCTGATTTAGAGCGGAAAAGAAACAAAAAGAATATTGTCTGTTAAAATATTTATTATAATTTTTAGATTTGATACGGTATGTGGATATTTAAACAAAAGTAAGTCATGCCACCATATGTTTTAAAATAATTATAAATTATTATGAAGTATATCATAATAAAAAATATTATGTTAGACAAATATCAAACAAAATCTCTTAAAAAAAAATATAAAAATCAATAGTGACTCCCAGACCATCCTACCAACTGACTATCAAATAAAATAAGCAAAGTATTATAATTCCCATATATGAAAGTGATGGTAAAAAACTGATAATCTTTGTCAAGTAGTTTTCTATTATTGGCTTTGTCAAAATTTCGTTATAAATGATCTTATTACTAAGATTTCAGAAATAGTACAAACTCTAAGATTCCTGGATATGTGCCTGTCAAAAATACTTTTAATTATTTACATAAATGATTTAAGGTCAATAAAATTTGTTTTTCATCTCTAGTATCTATTTCCAAAGATGATAACTGAAATATTTTTGTAACACAGTTTGTTAAAATCAATGATCTTGTGCCTAAATCAATTGGTTCAATATCTGCGACAGGTTTTCTATGTAAAATAGTTTAATATCATAAATTTATGAAGTATTATATTTTTAAATAATAACTTACATAAAAGAGCATAGTACTTCATAATAAATATAATCAACTAATGTACTGAAGTTTGAAATTTGTTCAACCAATATTTTTATAACAATATCACGTATAATATTTAAATTTGGTATTGTATCACTATTTTCCACTTTACCCATAATTTCAGTAAAATATCCAAGGCATTGAACTAATGATTTTTTTGTTTCTAAATTCTGAAGAAAAAAATCACTATAATAATTTAACATTATATAGAAGTTAATGAACTCTTAAAAACCTTTGATAAACCTATTTGTTGAGTGATTAATATAGCAATATCATACATTGTACTGATGACACTTTGAAGTTCACCATTAACTATTATATTAGGTATTATTGTGGCAATAGACAAACGAATTTTGTCACGATTTAATTCATTTCCTTTATCTCTAATAAGAACCAAAAACTTATTTGGTTGTTTGTTTAATTCAATTCCCATGAAATCTAATAAATGCTTTACTACAATTTCAGTATGTACTCTACTTATAATACCAATGGCATCTGAAAGTTCCTAAAAAGTAATAATGACAATTTAAGTATACTAAATATAACTTAAGTTATAATATTATTCAAAAAAAAAATAACATACAAATGTATTTTCAAATGCCATTTTTGAAAGCGAATGGAATATTAGATTTAATAATTTTTTTGTTAGAGTTAATTCTCTACTATCATAATATGCAGACACTTTAGAAATGATTTTAATAATAAAAAACTCATATGATGATAGCATTTTAGTGTTTTCACACATTTTTAATAAATCTTCTAAAATTTTTTCTGTCAATTGGAGACACCAATGTTTATCAATTTTTTCTTCTTCTAAAATTATACTAAGTGTACTTAATGATATTATTTCCCATTCTTTATCATTATTTTCAGTAGTAGCTAAAATAAAAATTAATATTATAGAAAATATCAATGATACTTAAATAAATTTGTTAAATACATTTTTTTTATAAATACATATAGTATTTATCATATATTATAAAATAAATAATTTTACTATCAAGAAAATGTAATATTATGTCAGCATGTTTTATCCAAAATTCTTTATCGCCATCAGATAAATCATAAAATCCATAATTCATTAAAAAATGTATTATGTTATTGCCCCTGTTTTCTTTGAATGGTTGACACAATAGATGAAGACATCGTAGTACAATTACATCATTTTCTCTAGCAAATCTTATTGCTCCTGTAATAATTTATTTATTAATCTATTTAAAATAGACAAAGAATAAAGCTAAAATATTTATACTTATTTATGGATTTAAATTTATTTGAGATATACTAGACTATTCAATAGAATTTTTCTGTGAGAATTTCATAGTAGATGTAGTTAAAAGTGTATGTTATTCAGAATTAAACTATGAAATTTCATAAAATGTAATTTTAACACATAAATTGTTATAATATCTCACAATTTCAATATGTAAGCTATGTCTAATTACATTATCTTTTATCATAATTAAATTAATATATAATAAAAATTGATCACTTGTGGCTAATAAATAAAATTAAATTAAAACTATATTAAAAATATTATACTCAAAAGCCACAAAAAATTACTGAAAAGCCGCGGATAAATTAATATATTTTCATAATTAACAAAAAAATAATTTCATGTAGTAAGATTGTTATAATAAGATTATCTCTATTCATAAAAAGTTTTTATTAAATATTTGAATATTTTAAAATTTTATGTATTATTTTTTCAAAGTTTTATTACATTACAACGAAACTATAATATAATAAAAATCTGTAACTTATATCTATATATTATAAGTTTAATATACATAATTACATTAACTTATATATTTAAACTCTGAATTTATTGTTTTCATTCTGAATAGAATTCTACAAAAATCTTACTTAAATGTGGTTTAGTTGCCATATGTGCTAAAGATTTAGTGATTGAAGATACAGCACAATCATATTCTGGGCTTAAAAAACAAGTTAAAAGTTTATTCCAACATAGTATTTGAACAAGATCAACTGATGTACATAAAATGTATAATGCATCTTCACATGTCTGTTTTATTTGTTGCCCTTCAGTTTCTTGAGAATATTTGTTCTAAAAATAAAAAAAAATTAAGACAAAAAAAAGGTAACAAAAATTAATTAATAAAACAAATTCAAGCTAAATAATTTAATTAATTTCAAAAAAACTCATTAGTATTTTTACCTATCAGTTTTAACAATTTAAAATAATAAGTTACAATTCTTATGATTTTATGTAAATAAAAATATATTGTCTCCATTAACAGATACTTCCCTGTAAGTATTTTGAGAACATGTATACAGTCATTCTATTTTCCTATGAGTAAACTTTCAATTTATCATATCCAGTGTTGGGAAGAAACTCGTTTCAAAAATAATAAACAAGTTCTTTTTGTATGAATAAAGCAAGGATCTGTTTCTATTTAAAATTAAGAAACTAAGAATAAAAAACTAATTCACTTTTAAAAGGAACATAAACAGAATTAACAGTTCCATTAAATTTCAGTTTCTAAAATTTGTTTTCTTCGTTTCTGGATGCTATAAATAAAAATGTATTTCTATGTTGACTATTAACAATATATTTAAATGATATCTGACGACCCTTATTATATGTATACCTGTATGATATTAACAATGTTTAATTTTAATATTTTTTTTTTATATAAATATAGTTCTTAATGATAATAATTAAATTTTTGTATTAAAAACATATTATATTGAAGACACAGGATCAATGGCGCAATTTAGGGGTTCAGAGAAGACTTACCTCTCTAATTCAGTCACAACCTAGCTACCAAAAAAAATTATAAAAATTACATGTAACTATTTAAAACATATGAATCTATAAGAAACAATAGTAATAAAGAACTAGTTTGGTTTTCTGTCTGGATGATCCACGATTGAAAAGTTTTTGTGGGAGACAACTAATAAAAAAGTATAGGGACAAGAAGAAAAAGCAATGTATGGTACATTAATATAACAAAGGATATATATGATGATACTTGTACCAGGATAAAAAGTGTGGACGGAGTAACAGAAGATTTTAAGGTTATAGTAGGAGTGCACCAAGGCTCTGCTGTAAATCATTACTTATTTTCTTTAGTGATGAATGAAATTACTAAAGAAATACAAAGAAAGCAAGTACCATGGAGAGTGCATGTTGTTTGCTAACGTTAGTGTTAATAGGAGAAAATCAATCAAAGGCTTGAGGTGTGAATATCAGCTCTTGAAGGAAAAAGATTGAGAATAAGTAGGAATACAGAGTACATAATGTACAAGTTTGTCAAAAGGGAGCACGAGGTAGATGAAATGAGGACATTAGTGACAATAAATAAATAAATATTATTTTTCCTCGTCTTAATCCCAACTACTTGTGGTTGGCCAATCTTATCCTTAACTTCACATTTAAGAGAAGATTATTGTGAACTTTAGAACGCACAATTATATTTTTAGGTAAATTTTCTTCTTGTGGCATATCATTGAGTACCCCTGAACCCTCAATTAAAATTTTTCCAAATGATCTCATTTTTCAGATTATTATTTTTATATACTAAAGAAAAAAATGGAGAGGCGACTCAAAAGAAATTACGAAATTTGTAAAATAAGAACCACTTTATTGGTCATGTTATAAGGAGAGAGGAATCAGAAGCTGTAAGAATAGTTATGGAAATTAATGTTGAAAGAAAAAGAGGTAAACCAAAAAGGAGATAGAGGGGTGTTATTGAATGTGATATGAGGACTATTATTAGGAAGTTAAGGATAAGAGTGGCAACCACAAATAATTGGGATAAAGGCGAGGAAAAAGAAGAAGAGACATGTTTATTTACATAAAAAAAATTTAAGGAAAGTTTGGAAGAAATTTTGTTTTTTTAAACCTAAATGAAATTTGTAGTTTAACAATGTATTAATTATACACATTAATTTATTTAAAGACTTTGTTTTTTTTAAAAAATTTGATAGAAAAAATGAAAACTTATAATTCTTAGCTATCTAAATTACAATTATTCATTAAAATTATAAATGAAAATTAAATAATACAAAAAGAAAACTCACGTTTGAAGAACTATAATTACATATGTTTCTAATTAAAAATTCAATGAAAAAATCATCCTTTTCAGACAAATGCCCTTGATATGCAAAACAGATAAATATTTTAACGAGTAAATTTTTCATCTAGAAATTAGTTTAAATGCTTCTTAATATAATTATTTTTAATATTATTATTAACAGATTTATTCGTTTACTTGAAATGTGCTATTAGATTTTAACATTTCATATAAAATTGGAATGATTTCAGAAGATTTTGATTTTATACTTTGGTTGGAAGCATTTAATAAATGGGATGCAATTAATAGAGCACCCATTTTTGCTTGATCCGTATTAGATTGTAAATCTCTCATTATTATTTCAATAATTTTACCACCATAATGTTGACCTAAAAAATATTATTTAATATTATTAAATTATTAATTTAAAATGTGTAAATACATACACAATTAAATATTACTCAAAGTGATTCATTAAGGATAAAATACTTATTTTCTTGGAAAGTTTTTCAATTTTTGTAAAGACTATACTATCTAATTTAAAAAAACACTATGTAGTTAAATATTGCATACAAAATTATAAAACAAAAATTTTTTTAATTTTTTTCAGTCACATCATGAAAAAAATGTATTTAAATATATATATATATATATTGTTGAGGAGTTATTTGAATCCAAAATATGTTTCCTTTATGAAAATTTTAAATTGTTACAACAAATTGAGTCTTATCCTTAATAAATCTCCCTTTATATAACAACAAAGATCAAAGATTTCGTTTTTGAGAATTTGAAGTATATTTTAGTGACATTTACTTTTATTCATTTAATATATTAAAAATGTTAAAAATTATGTTTTTTTTTATATTAAAATACTAATGATATGTGATAATTTTAACAAATAATTTTACACACCTAAATAAGTATAACATCTTAGAACTTCAGAATGATTTTTCATTGACATTGGATAATCATAATCTGGTATTACAACAACCTGTAAATATAATTTTGAAATTAAAAAGGAATGTTAATTGATAAAAATGTATAAAATGACATAATGATTATAAATAATTTACCATTTCATTTAATATTAAGAATAAATTATCAACAACTGGATCTAATAAATTTTCTGATGCTACTGATAAGAAACTGGCTAAATATTGAGTAATCCAATATCGGGATAAACCAACAGCTGAACATTTTTTATATAAATTCATAATACTTGTAAGAATTTGTATAACATTATTATTAATCATTTCTTTACTCAGCAACATTATTATAGAACTCAATGATTCCAGAACACATTCATAAACCTGTAAAAATTTACATAAAATTAAAAAAAAACTGCTCTCTTCCTTGACAAAATTTCTTAATTAAAGTTTCATGATGTATATGATTAATTTATAACTATATTTATGTATAATAGTTTCTTTTTAATAGTATTACATAATGGTAATATTAGTTAAAAATAAAAATTATATATATATATATATATTAAAGAATGTAAAATTTCCATTTATATTATAAGACTAATATTATGAGCTTACAAAAAAAGAAAAAAAATCTTTTATTAACTTTTTAACCATATAATTTATATATTCTTAGATTATGTTAATATAATATTTTTTATTATTTGTATTTTAATGATAAAAATAAATAATCATTTTTAAAATTTCAAATAATATTTTTAGGATGAATACTTATTGATTTACAATTATAATAATAAAGCACAGTTAATACATAGAGCAGATGGGTACTTGTGTATATTTATAATACATATTTCTCCTACACTCAATATATTAAATTACTTTTACCTCAATTAAAACTCAAAAGTATTCAAACTAAAATTGTTTCTGACTTATCAAAAATATTCGAAAAAAACTATATTAAACTTTAAAAGCTATTTAACTTTAGAAAAAATTATAGTTTAGTTTTATGTTATTAAAAATAAAGTTAAGTACAGTTTGAATCCAGAGTAGTGTAGTTGAAGTATTTTTTAGATTGTGTATTTTAAACATAAATTTTTCATATTTATAAAAAATAACATGATTTTTGAAGATAATTCAGCCATTAGCTTACCACGTATCAAACATAAACACACTTTGATGTGTATTAAAAAAGAATTATTAAATATCCACCAAAAATAACATCATTTTTGACTAAAGATTGATTTCTCATAAAAATCAAGTCATCGGAATGTCTTTCTTTTTTTAATCATATAGTACATTAAATATGCTATAATTTTATTTAGTAGATTTAAGATCAATTAAAAATTGAAAAGAAAAATATTTTGATATGATTTTTAAGTCTCCTGAGTCCTTTGGTTATTGGTTGGATTTTCAAAAAAAGTATATCATTAACAAGGTTAATGTCTAAAGTATTATAAATAAAAATTTTACAATAAACCATCTGATTATAAATTGAAAAAAATTTTCTAGTAAGTATTTAAGCTTAAATATTAATCAAAAAATTCTAAAATCAATTTTATTATAATAGATTATTTTTATACTAACTTTTACATCTCTTGAAATTAACCATAAATGATTTATAACTTTGAAAATATTTTCTACTTGGGCAGAATATTTCTGTCTAACTTTATCGAAATCTGTAGATTCACATTCAATTACAGAAGCACAAACTTGTCCAATGGCTATAAATTTAATTATTTATTAACAAAAAAATCATAAAATTAATGTTTTATTCCTAATATTAGTTAAAAATTACAATATATTTTATGTAAATAGTACTAACCTGTAGAATAAATTTTGCGATGAGCATCTGATTTGATAAGATTAATAATTGAGCAAATAATGGATAAAAATTTTTCAACAAAATTAATAAATTTTAGAGGATTATTTGAAGCAAGATGTCCAAGAGAATAAATTATTGAACAATGAGGAGGTATTCCATCTTGTAAACAGTCCATAAGATTTTCTATTATCTAAAAATAATAGTTATAATTAGTGCTATACCTAAAAATTCTTTCAAATTAAGTAATTTTTAATATACAAGGTGCCTCCCTATGTTTCTGAAAGCTTTAATAATTTTTGATCCAACAAATATTTTGCCTTATTTTTTTTTAAATAACTTTTAGTGTTGGACTAAATTAAAAGAATATTTTTTATTATTTTTCACTAATAAGATAACATTTTTATTTTGAAATTTCTTAAGTCATATCTTTATCCTTTTCTAAAAAAAAATTTAAGGACTTAAGGATAAGAACTTATTGAATTATAAACATTTTAATGTATTTTCTTATGAGGTTTTTTGTTTATTAAATTAATGTCTAATAAAACTGGCTTATTAGTTTATTTACTCTTTCTAGTTAAATTTTGAAACTTGGGTTTCACAAGATAATAGATTACAATAGAAATGGACTAATTCTTATTGCAAAAAAAGTAGTTAATTTGAATTTTTCAAATAGTTATAATTTCTATTTCATAGTTTTTAAATTTTATGTTAATATAAAAAAAAAAAGTAATAATAAATAATGGAATAGATATACTCTGTATTATTAGATAAAACAGATGCAGCTGAAAACAAGTTAATTACGCTAAAAAATTATAATTTTTTAATAGTATTAAAATTGTTTTAAGAAAATAATAACTAAACCTATACAAACAATTAAATATAAAATTAAAATATTTTAATTTTGTATACCTGCTCAGATTTTTCTCTGTCTAAAGTAATAAGGATATCAGAAGCTGGAAACTGGGAATCCGAAGACTTGATCATTTCATTTTTAGCAAATTGAACAATTTTATCGATCAATTCTGTATCAAATTCATTTAAGTGATTTTCACAAATAACCTTCATAGCTGATAATAAAGTTTTAGTTTCAACTACACTTAACTAAAATTTTAAAACAAATATTTTTAGATGCAAATTTATACTTTCAAATTTAAATTTAGGAGACCATTTCCAAACTTGGAAACTTATACAAATTAGCTAAAAATTGACAAAATTTAGTTTCCAACTTGATTATGATGAGAAAATTGCTTTCATATTTTTTTTTTTTTATCAAGAACATTTTTAAAATACATCATATATTTTTTGGGAAGTCAAACTGTCTTGGTAATTAAATGAAAGATGTCTTTTTTTTTTCTTCCTCGCTTTAATTCCAACTACTTGGGATCAGCCACCCTTATCCTAAACTTCCACTTGACACAATCTCTCATATCCTCCACGCTTAAATAAAAGAAAGATGTATGGGAACATAATTAAAGAATCTGACTGATATTGATAAATGTTATATCATGAAATATGTAACTTCAAGAATTAACTAAATGCTAAACAAAGGCAAGTGTATCAGTTGCAATTGTCTAACCCTAAATGGCATCTCTAATTTAATTACTTACAGAGTTTTGTAATTTATAATGTATCATATATTGAATAACATGTTTGGAATGAGTTTCTGATAATTGTTGAAGAGAAAATTTAGTAGCAGCAAGTACTCTTTCTTCTCTATCCACGGTTAACATATGCAATAAACGATTTGTAACACCTAAAATAATTAATTTTTTAATAAAAAATTCTTCATAAGTCATAGATAAGTTTAGTATCACTTTGTATATTTATATTCTTATTAAGGATTTCGTCGCTTTCTTTGTCCGAAATTTGATCCATATTGTTTTCCTTATTAAAAAAAAATTACTGATCAATTAATGTAATAAAACTAAACAATTTTTTAACGCTTTAACGTCATTTTAAGACTTACGAAAGTAAAAATTTAATAAAATGCAATTTTTTTTTTATTAAGTTTCTTTAATTTAACCCATACACATAGTAGTAATGAATAAAATGTTGGCATTTTACGACTACTGGAAAACTTTTATCTTGATACTTACAAATTCGTAATTATGAAAATATTGACTGTAGATAAGTTAATAATATTGAAACGGTTGTAAGATGAGATAAAATTGTGACCTCTTGGTCATTGGATGTAATGGAATTATTAGTACTAATATAGCTTAACCTTTAAAAAATGTTTACGATTACTTCTATAGTGTTAACCTATTAATAATTCTTATTTATCCATATTTTAACCACAGTTACATAACCATTTCACATTTCGGCAATTGAATATACAGATCAGTAGGAGTAGGTGGGTAAGTGTACTTAATTGTAGTATCTATTCAAGAAATTCAAGGTCGATCAAGGAGTTATCGAGCCGGTTCTCCCATTACGACTTGAAATTACACAAAAGCAGTCATTTCACATTCTCCTATCTTGCCGGTTCGAGTGTAGCTCCGACCAACGTCAAATTTTTTTTAAGAATTAAAGAATATAATCTACAGGTAATAATTGTTTTTAAATTTGTATTCATTCTTATATTCTACAGTATTTTAATTATTTTATTGAATAATGTTGAAGCATGCTTGGAATAATACCTTTAAAAAATGTACCTTTGTCCATAATTAACTATTAATATGTGAAATGTATTGATATATCGCTTAATTGTGCTACTGCATCCTTTATAGTAATTGCGCAACATAACGTAATTTGAAAAGTAGCTATTATAGTATATAACAAAGCTAATGTAAATTTTTATTTTAATACCTAATACTATAAAATTTTAATAATATATTATTCGATGTCCAAAATTATTCTTGATAGTAATTTCCCTTTCAACTATTTTTAGTCATCCAATGAGTAGTAGTAATAATAATCTAACAAAATCGTTAAGGTTTTATGGACATATATTTAAATTTAAATTACTAATCATTCCCTGTATTTAAATATCTAACCTTTATTCCATTATTAATTCAAAAAGTAACTTAATAATATGTCAACATTTTCGACTAATATATTTAATGTTATCTTGAATACATAATGCATTAATTCATTATTGTATATATAGAATTCATTGATAATAATAAAAGCAATCGTTATACTTTACTTCATTAATTATTAATTGATATATAATTCAAATAAACCAATGCTTTTTATTTAAAAATTTTTTTTAAAAAAAAAAAATCACGTTAGCTGTAATGCTGTTAGGAATCATTTTTATTGCATTAACTTATTTATTTATTCAGTTGATTATACAAATCTATGAACTCAATTAAACAAAAAAAAAAAATTAGTAATTGATTTTACTGACAAAAAGAGGTTTTAGTTATAGCATCACTGATTTTCATAAAAGTTATTTAGTCACTTATTTTGATGTTTTTGCCAATGTCCTTCCATTCAAAAAGGAAAATTGATTTAAAAAAGTTGAACTAGTTTAAATAATCCACTTTGTGGGCTATTTAAGCTATTTATATTGTACAAGTATTTTTACAAAAGTACTTGTTATCAAATTTTTGTCCTAATTAAAAAACAAACAAAAGAAAGTTTTTTTTAGAGACAAATAAAAAGCACGTTTTTAACCTAATTCTAAACTGTAAAAATTATTCTCCAAAGTAATGCAAAATACTCACTATATTAAAAATTATTTAAGTTGACAAAACCTGGTAGGTCATTCTGTATACTATAATTATGATAATTTAATGAATACATAATAATATAATAAAAAACTGTTTATCAAACAATTTTTTATGTAATATGAATTAATTACATGTAGCTAATATTACTAATATTACTAAATGTTTGTATATGTTCAATGCTGATAACTGCTGATTGTTCCTGATATATATCAGAATATGTAATATTTTTTGTAGCTTTTTGAGTTAAATATTTTTTTGTTTTAAATTCATATTTTTTTATATCGTAATAAATATTATGTGACATTTACTTTATAGTTGAATTTTTTATTCTTTAAATATAATTCTCGTGAATACTATTTTTATAATGTTAGATTTAATAATAAAAAACTTAGTAATGTTATCAAAAAAATAGAAATTAAAGTACAATTGTAGTTTCTCTAATTAAACTATGAAGGATTCAACTAAGAGACTTTTTTATAAGATGAGAACCTTTTTCTTTATCATATAGTTGTGTTGGTTTAATATAACCTTTAATATATAATTTTCAAAGTTACAAATAGAAACAATAGCTGATTGTATAATTTTCAAGGTTGAGCCTGTATCACTTTTTTCTAATATATAATATTCCCCTATTACAAGTTATGTGTAAAGTACACAGTTAACAAAACTGAATGTTAAAGTAGTTCATAAAATTTATAGTATGCAAACTTTGCATACTAATAATAATAATAAGTATGCTTTTATCATTTGATATATCTCAATTATAGTTATAATTAAACCAAATAACCTTAATTTTGATCATCACATTAATTTTTAGCAAAAAAATTTGATTGCATGTTTAACAAAGTAAAAAATATTAAATATACCTAATTTCCATAAGTACAATTTGGCAGATTCTTAAAGAAATCATTTAATTTCCATCAAACTATTAAATTTTATATTAATTTAGTTTGGTATTATTCATAAATTAAAAAATTATTATAGACTAATAATAATAAGTTAAGAGCAAATTGCCTTTATTGTTGTAGTATTCTAAAAATTAGAATACTACTATTTTTACATACAATTATTGTATTTAAAAATTAATAATAATTAAAATGTTGAATGTATTATATTATAATTTGTATTACAAATATAAACAAAGATAAAACAAACTTGTCATAATACCAATAAACATTGTTTGAATTCATAATTCTTTGTTTTAATACGGTAAAATAATTGAAACAAAAAAAATACAAACTTAAAAAAATAAACTAGTAATATTTGATTACTAGGCTTCACCTAACTGCCCTAGACCCGGGGCCCTACAAGTTTTATGTGCCTTTGACGCGTAAGCCTCCTCGTGCCATCATCATAAGTAAGCCACTGATTCTGGTAAGAGTACTCGGCTACGCCGTGCACCATAAGTGTTTTGCAGAAAAATATTACATCAGAATCAGTGTAACAAAAATATATAAAAATTGGAAATATAAAATGTATTTGGTATAATGTTGACGTTTGTTAATGAGGTATTCGCCTTAGACGTATTCAAAAATCATTTTAGGAGTATATTTAATATTTTTTACTTTGTTAAACATGCAATCGAATGCTTAAAATAAAATATTCGGTGGTATAAACACAATTCGAATAGTTAATCGATATTTGAAAATGTCCATCACAAATTTTTTTTATTATTAATTGTATCCTGTTTATAATCGTAATACCCTGAATAAACAGTTTTAAACTATTCTATTTATATTGTTAGTGTTATTAAAACAGCAAAACTATATATCTGACTATAATATTACATAAGACCAATATTTTAGAAAATTTAACTTTACATTTTTTTTTTTTTACGAAACATTTTGTTGTAAAATTATTATTTTGATTAAAATGATTATATATTTATATTCTGTACATTATCTATACGCTCAGTGTGTTAGTTTTAAAAATAATAATCAAAAACTGAAAAATTACCTTTTTGAGCAAATTTTCAACCCCGATCCGGACCTGTAGGGGGTAAGTTATCAAAACCAAATTTTAAACAAATAACTTTCATATAATAAAAAACAAAATTGTCCAAGCCTTAATAATTATATTTAAGAACTAGATAAAATTTTAACCATGTTGAAGTTGAAGTTGAAAATAAATTTTATTATAATCTTAAGTAATCTTGCTTAAATCTTGTTCAAAATTTGTGTTGATCTTTTTCTTATTATTTTTTTTTTTTTAGTAAAAATGGTTTTAGCTCTTGAAAAGCCTGCTCCCAAATTTAGTGGAACTGCTGTTGTCAATGGACAATTCAAAGATATATCTTTGGAGTCTTACAAAGGAAAATATGTTGTTTTGTTTTTCTATCCATTAGATTTGTTAGTATTTTTAAATTCATAAAGTATAAGAATTTCATATAAAAAATTGTTTATAACTACTAAGATTTTATGTTCAGTACCGTCAGTTTTTCACATGTTCAAAATTAGTAAAATTCTTTAACATAATAATCAAAGTTACTTTCATAAGTTAATTTACAATCCAGAGCACATTTAAATGTGGGTAGATTTAAATTTATTTAAAAAAAACTAGTTGTCATCATTAAGTTCCCATAAAATAATCATGATATGTTATGATATGATAATTTACATTATATATTATCTAATGTTCGGTACAGTATGATCAATCTTCTGTATTTTAAGTGAAGTTAACTTATTATTACAACTAGTTTTATTTAACCAAGTCAAATCTATGCCACAATCATATGTGCATCAGTTTCCACTATTAAATAGAAGCCTTCTCTATCTGTTAATTTTTTTTTATTTATGTTCTCTCTAGGCTAACATTATAAAATACATAAAGTATAAAAATATTGATCAAGATATATAAATATTAAATTTAATATTCAATCATAATTTTAAACAATTATATAATATTAATAATTTTAACTATAATAGTTCAATTTTTTTTCTATATTACATTATAATATCCCAGAAAGTAAAATACTATCAATATTAAAAGGAATATTGTTGAACTTTTAAATAATGTATTATTTTTAGGACCTTAGTATGTTTTACTTACTATAAGTAAATTTTTTTTTTTTTAATGAAACTATCTTAAATTTAGTACATTTGTGTGTCCAACTGAGATTATTGCTTTCTCCGATCGCGCTGATGAATTCAATGCAATAAATTGTCAAGTAATTGCAGCTTCATGTGATAGTCAATTCAGTCATTTGGCTTGGGTTAATACTCCACGTAATGAAGGTGGTCTTGGTAAAATGCAAATTCCAATTCTTGCTGATAAATCTGGTGCTATTGCCAGAGAATTTGGAATTTATAATGAAATCACAGGAATTCCCTATCGTGGTTTATTCATTATTGATGACAAAGGAAATTTACGTCAAATCACAGTTAATGACTTACCAGTTGGTAGGTCAGTAGATGAAACCCTCAGACTGGTTCAGGCTTTTCAATTTACAGATAAAAATGGAGAAGGTATATAATTTTACCAAAATAATTTGTATTTTTTTTTTATCTGATATATTCATTAAATACTTTTATTTTTAGTATGTCCTGCTAATTGGAGACCTGGTAGCAAAACAATCAATCCTGCTAAATCTCAAGAGTATTTCAAAACTGTTCAATAATTCAATTGTGTGAATTTTACATTGCTATTTCCTTAGGATCTAGGAATTTTTCAATACTATTTTTATGTTGCTTTGTACTTGGTCTGGTTTAATAAATACTATTTTAGCAATAAGGTACTATTAAAAGGTTTTTTAATTTTATGTAATCAAATTTTATAATTATCATATTATTTGTTAAAATGATTTATTTATGGCCATAATAAATTTACTATAAAAAATGTTACCAGTGTTTGATTTATTTATAGTTATTACTTGAACAGAGTTTGGTCAATATAATACACAAAATTATAATATGTATTGTACTTTTTTCTTATATATCAAACTTTATACAAATAATTTCCAGAGTAGTCCACAATTATGCTGGTTGTGAAAAAAGAAAAAAGGGTGGGTGACCTCAATGTTTTCTTTTTATATTATTTAATTTTCATTTATAATTTTAATGAATAATTGTAATTTAGATAGCTAAGAATTATAAGTTTTCATTTTTTCTATCAAATTTTTTAAAAAAAACAAAGTCTTTAAATAAATTAATGTGTATAATTAATACATTGTTAAACTACAAATTTCATTTAGGTTTAAAAAAACAAAATTTCTTCCAAACTTTCCTTAAATTTTTTTTATGTAAATAAACATGTCTCTTCTTCTTTTTCCTCGCCTTTATCCCAATTATTTGTGGTTGCCACTCTTATCCTTAACTTCCTAATAATAGTCCTCATATCACATTCAATAACACCCCTCTATCTCCTTTTTGGTTTACCTCTTTTTCTTTCAACATTAATTTCCATAACTATTCTTACAGCTTCTGATTCCTCTCTCCTTATAACATGACCAATAAAGTGGTTCTTATTTTACAAATTTCGTAATTTCTTTTGAGTCGCCTCTCCATTTTTTTCTTTAGTATATAAAAATAATAATCTGAAAAATGAGATCATTTGGAAAAATTTTAATTGAGGGTTCAGGGGTACTCAATGATATGCCACAAGAAGAAAATTTACCTAAAAATATAATTGTGCGTTCTAAAGTTCACAATAATCTTCTCTTAAATGTGAAGTTAAGGATAAGATTGGCCAACCACAAGTAGTTGGGATTAAGACGAGGAAAAATAATATTTATTTATTTATTGTCACTAATGTCCTCATTTCATCTACCTCGTGCTCCCTTTTGACAAACTTGTACATTATGTACTCTGTATTCCTACTTATTCTCAATCTTTTTCCTTCAAGAGCTGATATTCACACCTCAAGCCTTTGATTGATTTTCTCCTATTAACACTAACGTTAGCAAACAACATGCACTCTCCATGGTACTTGCTTTCTTTGTATTTCTTTAGTAATTTCATTCATCACTAAAGAAAATAAGTAATGATTTACAGCAGAGCCTTGGTGCACTCCTACTATAACCTTAAAATCTTCTGTTACTCCGTCCACACTTTTTATCCTGGTACAAGTATCATCATATATATTCTCTTTTATATTAATGAATTTTTTTTGGGACTCTTTCTCATTAATGCCCACTAGGGTGACCCTTAGCTACATGAGAGGTTTTTTTTTTTTTAATATTTGTAAGTGCCACCCCCTAGAATTATTCAAATACATGAAAAAATAAATTGTACAAAATTTGGTGACGATTGGTCAACTCTAAGACGTGCCCCAAGGGGGTTAAAAATAACCCCTAAGGGTGATTTTTTAGTTTTTTATGTCTATCTCAAAAACTTTAGCTTTTTCGAAAATGTTTATTTGGACTATTTTGTAGGTATACAATTTTTCTATAAAAAGTATATTTACAAAAATTTTCGAAAAGTTCTTATTTAGCCCTGAAAAAATAAAAACGTATATGTTCTATTTTTACCATTAAAATTGTGAATTTATAAATCGTTCACTGTAAAAACATAAAAAAAATTAATTTAACCATTGTTTTAAATTTAATTTTCTATACATTTTTAATTCGATATTTTTTCTATTATTAACTATTCAAAACCTACAATTTTTTTTAATTTTAATTAAAAAAAACACATCAGAGTAAAATTAAAGATTAATATTAAAATTAATATTAAAATAAATTCCATGCAAATGTTAGGGCGTGATATTTTGTACTTACTATGCAGACATCAAATTTATGAAATTATATTGAAAAGTGTTTTTGAAGTAAAATTTAATACGTAATCTGAACCAGATGTTCCTATTTTCAATAAATTTCAAAAGTCTTGGCAAAATATAAATAAAACAAATTACTTAAGTGGAATAGAAGATACTGTTATTTTAGAAAAATTAAAAACAAAAAAAGACGATATTTTGAAATTTAGTTTTGAACAATTACAAAAATACCAACCTCGAGATGACTATAAGAAACTTTTAGAATTGGTCATAATATTTTTTGGTGAAACACCTTTACATAGAATTTATTTTAAAATTCCTGGCCCAATTCATCATGCTCGTTGGATGGCCAAGGCTATTTGTTGTTTGAAAATTTGTTTTGTTTCGTGGCCAATTTGAATTGTCAATCAAAGAGTTAATTATTTAAATAATATTCGACATCATGTATTTTTATTACAAGTTTATATAGTCTCTGTTCGTAAATAAATTTGTAAGTTAACATTATTTTAGCTTCAATGTGAAACTGAGACGGTATTAATTTTACTCAGATGTGTTTTTTTTAATTAAAATTAAAAAAAATTGTAGGTTTTGAATAGTTAATAATAGAAAAAATATCGAATTAAAAATGTATAGAAAATTAAATTTAAAACAATGGTTAAATTAATTTTTTTTATGTTTTTACAGTGAACGATTTATAAATTCACAATTTTAATGGTAAAAATAGAACATATACGTTTTTATTTTTTCAGGGCTAAATAAGAACTTTTCGAAAATTTTTGTAAATATACTTTTTATAGAAAAATTGTATACCTACAAAATAGTCCAAATAAACATTTTCGAAAAAGCTAAAGTTTTTGAGATAGACATAAAAAACTAAAAAATCACCCTTAGGGGTTATTTTTAACCCCCTTGGGGCACGTCTTAGAGTTGACCAATCGTCACCAAATTTTGTACAATTTATTTTTTCATGTATTTGAATAATTCTAGGGGGTGGCACTTTGTAATTTTTAAATTTTATAAATAAGGGACACCCTAATGCCCACAATGTTTATCAATGTAAAAATGGTTAAATTTCAAACATTTTCCTTATGGGAATACTTCATACCACGGTTTGTATAACCGTGTTTAATACTAAACTTTGAAATGTTGGTTAGGTTCGGTAACCTGTTTTCTGTATCATAATTTTTATCATAGAAAACGAGGTATTGAATTCAAAACATTATCATGTACTGGCGTAAAAAAAAACTATAGATTTAAACTTTTTAAGTTTAATTTCATCAATAAATTGTATTTGATTTTTATCAGGTCAATTATAGACATCTTTTAAATCTTTGTTACTAGTTGTTTGATACAGCTACACATATTGTCGGTTTAAAATTTATATACTGTTTTGACGTTAAACTACATTTTTAAAATAAAATTTTATAGTTGTTTTTGTTTTATATAATTGTACTCGCAGGTAAGGAGAGCTTCTTGTATTTATTAATCAACAGTTCATTGTTAATAATTAAAAATTGTATACCAAATTTTTAATGGTAATTTTAAAGAAAATAGAAATGTTCCTATAAATTTTTTAATTCTAAATATAAAAAAAAAATTATTTTATACAAAATAACCATATAGGAAGAACATATGAGCATAAATACATTTATAAATAATACATTTTATCTTAGTAGTATAGTTGAAATTATTCTTTTGATTTTCATGAGATCTGATTTTAAAATATATAATAATCAATTAAAAACCTAATAATTTTTCTGTAGAAACTCAATAGAAATCAGTAGCAGTGCAAAAGAAAATGCTTAGCCAAACCACTTTATGGAATACTCAATAGCTTAGTTATGTAACAAAAATCAATTCCATTGATAAATTTTAAGCTGGTCTTGGACTGGCTGGAACGAACTATAGAAATATTACTTATGAATTAAATATATTTAACTATTAAGTAGTATAAATCTATGTAAACTACATAGATACTATTATCCACTATTGGTTGAAAATAAATTTGACAGTTTAGTTATAATATTTAGTTTTATTTTTTTTTACTTTGTTAAAAAAAGCTTTTATGAATAAAAACTAAAAGTTGAAGGTTTTTCAATTTAAAATTATTTATCTGTAAATAATAATTGATTTGTTTTAATTAACTAATGATTATTTCAATTTTGATAAAAAATTTCAGGTTTATATTTGGTAATCATTTTCCTCTGTAAAATATTTGTAATATGTCAATCAAAGATGTACGCTTTGGATTTGATTTCCTTACTGATACCAATATTAAGTGTTGCATGGATTGCCTTGATGATTGGGAGCTTACATTTGCTTGTTTGCCAATTTCAAGTCTTAGTTTGAAAACGGGTGATTACAAACCATCAGATACTATTCTAAATTCGGAGTTTTCCCAAAAATGGTGTCATTGTGTGGTTGCAAAAGTTTCACAGCCAGTAGATATAAGTAATGAAAACAAGCTAACATCTGAAATTAAAAAAGCTTTTGTTCAAGATATATCGTGGGCAGCATTTCTTAATGTTTTTAGTATCATGTTTGAATTACCACTAGATATTGACTTGGTACATGTTGTTAGATTACTAGATAATCAAATAGATGCATATTTAGATTCAGCTATGTCTTTACAGTTTTGGATAAAAGTTCCTGTAGTTAGCCCTCTTATACAGGATACATGGCATAAATGGACAAAATTTATGAGTCTTACTAGGAACACTGACCGTATAAAATTAGCATTAGAAATTGGACTAGAACTACCAGACTCAAATACCCTTTTTCGTTGGTTAGGAGAACCTGTAACTGCCCTTATTGTTAATGCCCAATCATTTCTGACTAATAAAAAAGGATTTCCTGTATTATCTAGACAACATCAAGATTTTGTTAAAAAAATGTTCAATATTGGTACTCAGATAGTTGTTTCTGGACCTTCGAGTGTTAGACAACACTTTAACTACTTAGCTCATCTTTATGAAAACACTGCTCCAATTACACCCTATGGATCATTAGATTACATAAGTGGTTATGAAGATTTCCTCCAGACTCCATTACAACCTCTGGAAAACAACTTGCAGTCTACAGTATACGAAACTTTTGAACAGGATCCTGTTAAATACCGTGAATACAGCCGTGCTATTGGTATGGCCTTAGCAGATAAGGTCACTAATCAGGTGATAGGAAAAGAAAGTAACTCTATAAGAAAAGTGGTAGTGTATGTGTTAGGAGCTGGTCGTGGTCCACTAGTAGATGCCACATTAGAAGCCTCTGATAACAAAGGTATTAGTGTACGGGTTATTGCATTAGAGAAAAATGAAAATGCTTTGCCCACATTGTATACAAAACTAACTACAGATAGGTGGCGAGACCGCGTGACGGTAGAATGTGCTGACATGAGATATTGGGATCCACCAGAAAAATGTGATATAATGGTGTCAGAGCTTTTGGGCTCATTTGGTGATAATGAATTATCACCTGAATGCTTAGATGGTGCACAAAGATACCTAAAAGATGATGGTATAAGTATACCTTGTAGCTACACGTCATATATTAGTCCAGTACAGTCACGTAAATTACATACTGAAATTATGTCAATCAAACATAAGGAATCTGGTTGCAACTTTCAAAGACCATATGTGGTACAACTCAACAATGTATACCCAATAGCTACAGCTAAACCATTATTTACATTTAATCACCCTAGAAAGTCTAAAAATGGTAACAACAATCGAGATGGATCTGTTATGTTCGATGTACATCAAGATTGTATATTACATGGACTCGCCGGATACTTTGAAACAGTACTATACAAAGAAGTACGGCTGAGTATTGTACCAGAGACATTCAGTAATGGTATGTTCAGCTGGTTTCCTGCATATTTCCCTCTAGTCAATCCTGTAATCCTAAGCAAAGACGAACAACTGCAAGTAAACTTTTGGAGGTTTAGTGACAAACACAAAGTGTGGTATGAATGGTGCATTTCTAAACCTTGTCAAACAGTCATACACAATGTAAACGGAACAACTTATTCTATGATATTGTAATATTTTAGCATAAATAACAAAATAATAAAAAAATAAAAGAATTGTTATTAAATTATTTATAGGTTTTATAAATTTTTAGCGTTATATTCATATATCCTTATTGTTTATGTATATAAATTTTCAAAAATATTGTTGAACGTAATTTATTTAAATTGATTGACATAATGATAATATACAACTAAGATAGGTTAGGTTATAATTCCCTCAACATAGTGAGTTATTCTTGAAACGTGTCGCAATGTTAAGTCAATTATGAGTTAAACAATTTTTTTACACATCAAAATTTTTTTAGTCCATTTTATTATATTATGACAATTTTTTCTAAATTATTATGACTTGAAAAAAACATAAAATACTTGCACAACTGATTATATTTTATTAAAAATTATATTCAATCCTTTTAAAATTCAATTCAATTATACTGACAGCGTTTTTTTCCAATTTTCATTTTTAAAAATATTCAATATGTAATATATCTTTATAACGAGTAGTTTTTATTAATTGGAAGTTTCAGTGCAATAACCAATTATATCAACATTTCAGAAAGAAACTTAAATAATCACGATTTGTGTTCTTTTCACGTATCATTGAAAGAAATCCGTTCGGTGAGAGCTAAGAAAAAGTGGTAACAGACACAAAAAAAAAACATAGTAAAATCAATACCTTCTCAGCTTCGCATCGAAGCTAAAAGTTAAATAAATTAAGCTCAAAATAATAGAAATAAAAAATATATAATATAATAAATTAAAATAATAAATATATTTTGTTTTAATGTAAAAATTAACCATGTTATCTCAGAAATTTTTTTTAATGCATCGTAAAGATTTGATTATTTTTAATGTCATATAAATTTTGTAGAATATTTGTTAACACTTTTATTTCAAGATCTAGTTGCTGTGTTTTTTTTTCTATGATAGAGTAACACATTTTGTTATAATCTATCTGTAAATATTTTAAAGTTATTAACATATGTTTAGTCAGTATAACATAAGTATACTAAATGTTAATTTTTAGAAAAATCTTACCATTTCATCAATTGATTTAATTATTAGTTTAATCAATAATTCAACTGAAGCATTATCTTTGTCTTGAATAACCTAATTTTTTAATATAATATTTAAATAAATAATTATAATATGATATTGATGTTCAGACTCTTATTCACCTTAGAATTTGATTTGATTTTTGGAAACGTTAATGGTCCTCGATTTTTATTTTTATTAATTTCATGAACTCCTTCATGATTGGTCTGAAAAATAAAATTATTAATTTGAAGTAAACATGACATATTAATAGTAAAATGACTCAAATGCATATATATAAATTTGGTGGTCTAGTTTATACGACTTGTGCTAATTTCCCTAGTTAATTCTGTAACAAAAATTCTAGGGTATATAACATTACCTTACTCAGGCAACATATTTATAGATAGTCTTAATTTCGCATGTAAAATAAAAAACTCAGAATTATTTCTAAAAGCATAAGCTAATCCCACCTTGAATTTTCTTAGAGCCGTTTCTCAAAAATAAAACTATAATCATACTCTCCGAGTACTAAAAGTAGGCGTATACACGAAGAAATAAATCTATTGTGATTACAATCTATTGGTATAACATATTTAAAAAATTTTAGAAGGTTTTAGATAAGAGTTCATAATTATTCATAAAATAAATAAATGAAATAGGCTTATACTTTAAACAAATTCATTTTTCATTTCATGAATTATCTTAAAAGTAATATTGTTTATATTTTCATTTTAAGTTATCAACCTCTCTATTCCATTAGACATTAGGTAGAAGCAAGGTCATGCTAAGGGAAAGGCAATGGGGACAATTGCTCTAAAATATGAATAATATTTTTCGCACAAGTTGTATTTTGTTTAAAAATATATTAAATAGGGGTGTTAAATATATTATTGCTCTATGGCACCAATGACATAATGCATCAATACTTAACATAAATAATAACTTGGTTTTCTACCATAAGAAATATGGTTCCTACTTCCCTGCTTGTTGTGTAATATATTTAAATCGTAGAAGTCAAGCTCAATTATAAAATGTATTTGTATAGAAACTGTGCACAGTCCCTATTTAAACAACGTACATGGATATAAAATCAATTCATTATTAGTTATAAAGGTACCTCTATGATGTTCCAACTGATTTCAGGTATATATTCCACAGAAAAAATGATCATTTTATCATTCTGTCTAGTATAATTATATGATTAACCTTGTATTATTTTCTATGAATGAACATGTGTTATAAATTAATATTTTAGACAGTAATATTATTTTATTAAAAATAAAATCAATTTTAAATCAGTAACTAACTTAATTTACAGACGAAAGCGTGTTTTACTATAGTTATAGATTAGTGTGTCGTGAACGAAATTTCAAGTAAAACTGGTAGGTAAGCAAGTAATACGGTATTATAAATAATAACGTAGTTAAGTTGAAATGGAGATATAAGATGAAAGGAATTCTATATTTAACATTAAACTATTAAAGGATGCTTCACCCTCTCACACACTCATATTTTGTATCTCCAGTTGGCGCCTATCACTAACGTACCAGAAAATGGCGATAGGTTCATTGCTCCCTGTATTTTTAAACATTCATGTAACAGTGTTATGAATTGTATTTAAATATTTGTACTTGTATTTAGTATATTTAGATAACTATAAAAATTTGTAATCAAGTTCTTTATTAATTTATATTTTCATGTCACTCTCATAAAGCTAATAAATATTTGTTCTCAGAAAAATTCTCTATAGTATAATGTAAAAATGTTTATAATAAATAACACAACTTTTTTAAACTATAATTTTATATTGAAAATTGGAATTTTTTAGCAAATGACAATAGATTAAAAATTCTAATATTTAGATAGGATAAAGTTTAGATATTTTAACCACCAATATAAACTTACTATATTCAAATTAGATAACTATTAGTTATCTACTCACTGGTGTTCGTTTACTGATAGAATTTATTCATTGGAGTTATCACTCTACACAATTTTATACATATGACAAGGTATACTACGACCAATGAAGGGGTTATAATATACTGTAGTGTACAACTTAAAAAAAAAAAATAGTTAAATTTCCTCCATCTCCGAAAACTTCTTGTAGGTCTGAAAAATAATATAAGTTATTTTCTCAAATTGTTCACATTTTTAACTTAGTTAGAAGTTAGTTTAGTTAAAAATAGTAATTGAAGGGTTGAAATTAAAAGTTACTTTTTTTTTATGTCTGTCGCCACTTTTTCTCAGCTCACATCAGACCGATTTCTTTCAACAACACATCAAAGGATTACAAATTGTATCTAGTTGAAGTCATTATCCTTAAAAATTGAAAAAAATTTCCCTCGTTCACTGTAAATGGTGAAAATTCCCCAAAAATTACAATATTTAAAATTGGTATATTTCTACATTTTTTTAACTTTTTTTCTTAACAGTCATAAATTTTTGAAAAATGAAAATGCTCTATATATAACACCATAGGTATTTTCCTTTAATCAAATATACATTTATGAAAACCTGACAAGGGGATTGGGATGCTCACAGGAACGACTCATAATGACAATTTTTCAATTAACTTTTCAAAGCGTTCAGGAAAACTGCGTCCTTTGAACATATGTCAAATGAGAGCTTATGTTACATTCTATAAGTCCAAAAAAAAATTATTCTAACGACCTATCTTCTATGTTAAAATGGATGCCGAAGTTGAACAAAAAATGCAATTTTAAAGTGATTTATAATTAATAAGCAATAATTAGAGATTACTTAAAAATTAATTGTTAATATAAATTTACACGTACTTAAGTTAATATGAGAAAAAGTTTTTTAATTTGTGTTTAGGTGACAATTTATTTTATTGATGTTGTTTTCAATTAAATAAAGAAATTATAATAACTTTTTTGCATTTTCCATAATTTTAAGTCATCTCTCATTATGAATTATTATTTATAAATCATTTTTAAAATTATTCAAGGTTCTTTAGATCATCAACTTCTAAGATCTAATTATTAATGTTATATTTTGTCTACATGATTATATATGATTCTGTTATACTGTAAGTCAATATTTTTATTTTGTTTCACTTTTTACTTTTATGTCATAATAATGTAATAACTGATACTAAAGAAATGAAGACTATTTCTTACCTACTTAAAACATTTGATAAAAATACCAGTTGTTTAATTAAATTTTTAAATCATCGAAATATAAAATACTTATGCGATATTTTGGTGACATTAACTTTTATTCGCTTAATACATTAAAAATTGTTTTTTATACTTTGATAGTAATAATATATATATAATAATTTAAACAAATTATGTATAATATCTTAACACTTCAGAAAGGTTTTTCATTGACATTATATAATCGCAATCAGGCAATCACAACAACCTGGACATTTCAAAGGATAATGCAGTGGCATCGCCAGTAAGCCTTTTTACATTTAATGCCATAAAAAGGTTAAATATTTATACTTTCCTCCTGCTCTATGATATAAAAGTCTCGTAGTGCACTAGAAAAAAAATCTTGGGGTAGCTAAAATCATGTAATACACTCAAACCTCTTAGCTCATAATTATGTCCCACTGAATATTGTAATACGCCTTATAGATTCTTTTACATAAAAACACTTAGTTAAAACTATATTTACTATTTGAATATTTATTTAAAATATAGATAACAACCCAGATTTTGAAGTGCTAAAATCGTAGTGGGAAAATATATTTTGACAAATCAAATCATAATCATAATTTTGAGAGGAAAAACCTCACATTTGATTTTTAGTCATATGTAAATTTTATTACATATTAGTAGTTAGGTTATTTAATACTAATATTTTACTACATTCCTATTGATAGGGGATGAAAATACTTTCATGGCCCCTCTGCCAGTCGTATGAGACTTTTATTAGTGATTGAAAATATCAAATAGCAACTATTCAATTGTCATTCAACAACTATATGAATAATTTAAATATAAAAGTTTATACTAAAAAAAAATGCTGTTAAACTTAAATTGAAAATTGAAAGGAATACTATTTAATAGTTTATCCTAATCAAAAATTTCCAACATGAATAATACATCGTCTGTTTCCCTGTGGAAATAGTTGAGAATACTCCCCCTCAGCTCCTCTGCCAGTCGTAAGAAGTGACTAAATAAGTTGCATCAAGTGAACAGTCAGTGCAAAATTTTATCAAAAAATGTAAGAAGTCCTAAAAAGAACTTAGTCGAATTATTCCATTTCAGATGTACGCCAGGAAAATAGGCGAGAGGAAATAAAGTAGAGTCGGAGAAAGCCAAAAAAAATTGAAACCTATCTAAAAAACCTATCTAACGCTTTTAGTGTCAACGGTGTAGGGACATCATTACTTAACTCTAGACTGGACTCTTGTATAAGAAAGAAAGAAAAGTAGATACAAAGTAAGAATAGATACGTGAAATGTTGGAATATTAACTGATATAAGTAGGATATTAGTAGAATTATTGTAATGGATTAAGGTTATTATTTATTGTTTGCGGGAAATTAAGTGGAAGGGCATGAAAGAAGAGAAATAGATGAGAATTATAAAATTGGAGAGAGATGGATGTGACACAAGGAATACCTGGTAATGAGTTTACCATGATAGGTGGATATATAAATGAGGACATGTCGGTAATGAGAGGAGAGAATATGAAAAAATAAATGAACAATATAGTTTTAATGGCAAAAATGAGGCTAGAAAAAAAATCCTGGATTTCGCAGTATCGTATGATTTTGTTACGTTGAATACTTATTTTAGAAAGAAGGAAGAACATTATATAACTTAGAAGATTAGGAGTAATAAAACACAGCTTAATTATTTTATGTGGAAAATAAAGAATGTAAAGCGAGTAAAAGATTTTAAAGTTAACCCACGCGTAAGTGTACACCCAGAGAAAAACCTCGATCTATATAATAAATTCATTGTTCAATTTGATAAATATATCATTACTATTGAATCAATGATATATTTATCAATATGATATTTTTTTTCCTTGTCTTGAACAATAATTATTTATAAGAATAGTTATTTTGTTCGTATTAATAAAACATTATCATAAACCCTTGATAAAATTTCTCTTTCAATTTTGATTGAGGTTTTTCTTTGGGTGTAATTACACAACATAGACTAATTAAAATGGAGTTGTTGTATAGTGGTAGAGAGTATACAAAAATAAAAAGAACACAGGAGGAGAATCGAGGATCCGGTGGTAAAAATTGAGAGGAGAAAATGAAAAAGTGATTGTAAAGACGGCAAGAGAAAGGACGGTGTAGAATGTCGAGGGAGATATAAATGATGTGTGGAATAGATTTGCTAGTTGTGTTTTTGCATAAAGCTTATGAGTCATAGTATGAAAATTTGGGATAAGGTAATAATAAAATAAGAAATGAGACTTCGGTATCCGGTGGTTGAAGTGGAAAGAAGCTTCTGGCGTCTTATGCGATAAAGAATTGAAGCGCATAGAGCCAAAACAGCCTAACCCACAAAAAATCAAATTCTGTTTTATATGATAAAACGTTTCAGATTGATATAATATTTGAAATCCACTATGGTCTATCCCACAAAAAAAAATTATTCACTAAATGGCACTACATAAATAGTTTTTGGCACTGTGATTATGAAATATAATTTCAGAACCATAGCAGGTCAACCCTATGCTAGTGGATTAGGCCATCTGAATTTTAGTGAGTAATACTGTTAAGAGCTATTTTTATTTTATTTTGTTAGGTTTAGTAACAATCATAATATTGTTTATTAATATTATTCAATACTGAAGACTGTATTATGTGATGATAATGTTAAAAATGTATAAATACCAAAGTTTCAAGTTAATCAAATTTATTAAAAGTGATTTTATTTTTTTGTTTTGTTAAGTTTAGTAACAATCTCATTGTTAATAATTATTAACAAGAATGATTATTTACAGAATGATTATAATCATTCTGTACTAAAACTTAATTACAATATTATTTAAAAAAGTTACTAATAAACTAATACAATTATTTACATAGTATTTTTATGTTGTGTGAATAAGAGTGAATAACAAATTTCCAATAAGTTGGCCTAAACCACAGAAAATTCTACTTAATAAAAATTTTTCAAAATTTATAGTGGCCTAACCCACATCAAAAACTTAACCAACTTTAATTGACTAATAATTTATAGATGGTTTAAAAGGCAAGGATTTATACATACTAATGAGTTATGGTTATTTTCCTTGGAGTGGATTACAAAAAAAAAAAAATATTGAAAAATAATCAAAACTTTAAATGCCTGTCCTGCGAAATTACACTTTTGTAGGTTAGGCTGTTTTGGCTCTATTCTAATAAGGCTGAAAGGTAAATTCTACAAGTCTGTAGTGAGGCCATCTATGTGTATGGCTCAGAGTGCTGGGTGGTTGATAAGAAAGTAGAGCAGAGAACGTGTGTAGCATAGATGAGAATAGTTAAATGGTTGAGTGGAGTGACTAGAGAAGAAAGACTAAGGAACGAGCATATAAGAGGGAGTTGTGGTGTAGTGGTAGAGAGTATACAAAAACAAAAAGAACACAGGAGGAGAATTCAGTATCCGATAGTAGAAATTGAAAGAGGAAAAAGAAAAAGAGTTATTAAAAACGGTAAAAAAAAGAACTGTATGGAATATTATGGGAGACATAAATGATGTGTGGAATAGATTTGCTAGTCATGAAAAGAATACTGCAAAGTAGATTGTCAGTGAGAGTAAGAGTAAATGACAGAAACACAAAGAAACTGGGTGGTGGGATGAGGACGTTCAGAAAATCATTGACAGTAAAAAAAAACCAATTAACAGTATGACAAAAGAGCAAAATACGAGATTAGATGGAGTACAAACACTTGTGTAAAGAAGCCTTGTACGTGGTAAGTAAGGCGAAGTTTAAGAGGTGTGATGAGTTTGAACGATAGGCTAGAAACAAAGAAAGGTGAGAAAGAAGTCTATAGACTTGAAAAAGTAAAAGAAAAGCAGTCTAAAGATTATCACAATGTAAGGTGGGAAGAAAAGGTAGAAAAAGTATTTTGAAAAATTACTGAACGAGGAGTATCTAAGAAATTTGGAAAATATTAGGCGGTGTTGGAATAAGGTGCTTTAATAAAATCCTACTGGAAATGAAAATTCCAAATAAATGGAGGAATAGTTGTTGGATACGCATCACAAGAGGTCGTTTTTTCTTAGATTTATTGTGACTGATAGCGCTCTCGCGCTGCCACCACCGGTTGTGCGAGGGATTCGTCATTACGTTGGATACTCACGTACGTGATTTCTTGTGTCTCGCCGAGTTCTTATCGGTCCGCTTTCTGTGATTTTGCGTCTTTCGCCACCATCCTAACTCGTTTTGTTTATGGTTTTAAGGTGCTTGCGAGCACGTAATTGTTAAAGACGCTTACATATCGCCCTTGCTATTGTCGCACCCTTGTGCGTTATTTTTTATCGCCCTTGCGATAGAATTAAATTCGTACACCTTGAAGTACTATTCGCGCCATAGTACGTTCTGCCTGGTACAATTGTCATGCCAACAACTTCATTCGCATTTCATTCACATCAAACCAGTCATCATCATGAGTATCGTATAAGTAGTTTGTAATCATATTGTTTTATCTAATTTTTATTATTATTATTTGTTTTATTTGACACATTGTTGCATTAGCATACATTACCCACATTGATATATATAATATTTTAGTTTATATTAAAAATACAGTTTATAGTTTCATATTCTTTCAATATATTTACTCATTTATACAGTCCACTCCCTACTTCTTTCTCCTGCATGATATAAATACTCCAGAAACGAACAGTAACTAAACCGCACATCATTACCGGGCGTTCCGTTCAAACGATAGTATTATAGTGCCTATATTTACAGGCAAAAGAGGCATACATGAGTGTGGAAATTATGGAGGCATTAAGCTTGTCATAGTATTAAGATTTGGGAAAAGATAATTCATAAAGGAATCAGAGAAGAAATATCAATAACAAAGAACCAGTTTGGGTAATTGCCTGGAAAGTCAACGATGGAGCCATTTTTTGTGTGAGACGACTAACAGAAAATTATAAGGAAAAGAAGAAAAAGCTGTGTATGATAGATTTGGAGAAAAGTATGATAGTGTACCGAGAGAGGTTTTAATGTGAAGAAAAAATCCCGAAAAGGTACATTAATACAATAGATTTTTACCAAGGTAAAAAATGTTGGCAGAGTAATAAAAAATGTTAAGGGTAAGACTAAGAGTGCACCAAGGTTTTTCTTTAAGCCCTTATTTATTAACACGCTTATATTAGTTTCACTTGTATGTTGTGGGATGTTTGTAACTTTCCACGCGGCACGTGTCTACGGCCTTGCGACTAAACGGTCGTAACGCAATCACCCCACCCCGCTCACCACTCGTAAAAGCAATATTTTCCAACCCGTAGACCCGCGCGTGTCATCAATTATATACATATATATATACAGGGTGTTCAGTAAGTCAGGAAACGGGTTTCTATTGTTCTCATTGTTACAAACAATGAGAACAATAGAAACCCGTTTCCTGACTTACTGAACACCCTGTATATTTATATGTATATAATTGATGACACGCGCGGGTCTACGGGTTGGAAAATATTGCTTTTACGAGTGGTGAGCGGGGTGGGGTGATTGCGTTACGACCGTTTAGTCGCAAGGCCGTAGACACGTGCCGCGTGGAAAGTTACAAACATCCCACAACATACAANTGTATAACAAATTTGTATTGTGATTGACACGGCCCCGCGTCGTTTTACGCCGCGGTGCAAAGTCCAGCAAGTGCCGCACGGTCGACGACGACGTCCCGCCGTTAATGATACCGTAGTCTTCTTCTCGTTGTCAGTGACAACGTCAACAAAACGATTCGCACTCGCGCACTGTGTCATCTACGCTGCTAACCTTTTGACGCCCGAGGATCACGCCGGACATCGCGTCTTCGACGCCAGCGACAGTGCCGCGATATTATGCGAAGATCATATATTCCTACTGCCACCGCTAATATTAATATTTATACGTATATGTTAATATTCATTTATATATTACTACAGCCGACGCCTCTGCCGCCGTATATGCCTCGTTTATAATGTTATATAACTTAAATCGTGTATAAAGCGTGGGTGCTTTATGCCCAATTTTTTTGTATATTGAGCGCCTGACGATTTTTTTCACAATAATACTAGTATTTTTCGTTCATTATTGTTTTAAGTTAATTTTAAAAATTATTTTTAACTTTTTAGTTCTATGTGCTTTAAAAGCGTGTTTTTTAGTTTTTTTAAACTATATTTATTTTCTATAATGATAAATGAAATTACTAGAGAAATCGAGAAGAGGTACCAAGTTGATTTTGTTCGCTGACAATATAGTATTAATAAAAGCAAAGATTATCTTTACTAAACGATATTTTTTTATGTCACAAATCTAGTTGAACGTACATGTGTCATAATTTAAAGTAATTTAACACTATACCTTTACTCCCTCTTATATGTTCGTTCCTTTTATTTTTTAGTCTTTCCACTTATTCATCTAAGCATTCTCTGCTACATTTATTCTCCAGTCAACCGCGTAATTTTCTGAATCATGCATTATAGCTAGTCTTACTACAGTCTTAGAAAACTTACCTTTCAAGTCTATTTAAAAAAAAAAATTAAATGACTGAAATTCTTTTACCGCTAATACACCAGACGCTTCTATTCTACTCTCCCATCGTTTTTCAATACTATCGTTTTTTTGCACAACTGATCCTAAGTACTTAAAACATGTCCTATAACGTCCTTGCTTATATTACATCAATAAACTATTTTTAAAATTATAAAAGCACAATAATTTAATTTAAAATACATTAACTCAACAATTTTTTTTTCAATAAATGAATACTATGATATTGTTTTAATGTTACAAAAGCAAAGTTATTTTTTTGAATGTATACAATGATCTAAATTCATAGCTTTTAATACATAACAATAAAGTGTTCAAATTATTAAACCATTTAAGTAATAAAAATAATTATTTTGGTGATATATTAAATGGTAACACTATTATATTATTATTAATAATATTTTACTTAGTATTCCAATTCCAAGGAATACAAATTTGTCCATCAGACATAATGCTGTAGTAAGTTGTAATACAAAGACGCATACCACTAAAAATGCGTCTTAATTTATTCCGATTATTATATAAATTTTGACAACATTCAATCATAAGACTTGGGGTAATGCAATCATCTTTCACCATTGTAATTAGATTTAATTCATTAATACAACTTTCAAATAAATCTTTTTCGATGTACTTTTCTCTACAAATAAAAAAAAATAATAATTATAGTTATAATCTTATTGGGTCAAATTTTTTACCTTTGATATTTTTTTAATAACTCATTGGCAGAAGACAAATTGTTTGTAATAAAATTTACTAATAAACTAGCTGGGCATGATGCAGGAACAATGAATTGACCCGTTGGTGATACCATAAGTGGCCCTGCTTCACTAAATAAAATTATATAAATAATAAAACATAAATAATATGATAATAGCACATAGGTTTTGATCATACGTTTCTACTACCAATTCAAAAATATTTAAAGTTTCTGGCCAAACTTTAGGGTAACTATTGCGTCCTTGATAATCACTTAATGAAGTAGTTAAGTTGCGGAGATTATTTTCATATTGCTTAACTATAGTTCTGGGCTGGAATTTTCTACAAAATAAATGAAACCATTATTAATACATAGGGAACATGGAAAAAACAATGCAAGTAACTTTTTTTTTTTAATTGACATTTTGATGACAAAAAATTTCTTATTAATGTAATGTAATTTTTAAGCCATCCAAATTAAATATAATATATACTTATAGTACATTTAAGTACAAAATCACAAGGAATTAAGAGTTGGTCAACGAATGTGTATTAAAAACCATATGAAAAAAAGAAACCCACTTTTTTAAGTGATCGCGTAGTTGAGACAAACTTGGTGTCATATCAAATTTATATTTCACTCGGTTTTTTAATGAAATTTTGTTTCCCTCATTCACTAGCTATACATTTTATGTTATTTTTCAAACAATCTTTGCGAGTTGAAGGAATCAAAAATTCAAAAAAAAAGTAGTTTAACCGATCTTCAATTAGCATAATATTGAATTCAGATCCATTTTCAGGATTTTTATGGTAGGTACCTAAAGTTCTACTTTAGTATTAAAACAAAAATTTTTTTTACTGATCTGTTTGCATTTATGTTCACAAAATTTATTTGGCTTTGCTTAAACCTTTATAACTATAATGTATTTAGAAGGGGCGATCGGCCCGGAGAGTATTCGATTTTTACAAAGCACATCCTTTGTTAATGAACAGTATACGAATTAGTTAATTTTAGCTTCGATGCGAAGCTAAGAAGGTATTGGTTTTACTATGATGAATTTTTTTTTTTTTGTGTCTGTTACCACTTTTTCTCAGCTCTGACTGAACCGATTTCTTTCAACGATACGTCAAAAGATCACAAATTGTATCTAATCGAAGACATTACCCTCAAAAATTGAAAAAATTTCCCTTGTTCCCCATAAATGGGGGAAATCTCCAAAAAAATTACAAATGTAAAAATCGCTAATTTTCGACATTTTTTTTACTTAAAACTACCATAACTTTTTTAAAAATAATCAAATTAATATAATTTTTCATTATATAAATGCATGAAGTATTTACCTATAATTTGGTATATTTTTTTTTATAAATTTGACCCTTTACCTGCCCACAGGGGTGGATTCAAAATGACAACTTTTCACAAAAAATTAACTTGTTCAATTTAACTTTTGAAAGTGTTCCGAAAATACTGACACTTATATATACATATATATATAGACACTATATATACCTTAAATTAAATCTTATGTAATAAACTTTATTTTGAAAAAAAAATTTGATCTCTGGATTTGTCTTTATGGTGAAAATGGACATCAAAGTTAAAGATAAAAAACCCAGCACAGTGGGGTCGAGGCATAGTGGGGACGTTGCATAGTTGGGTCCAGTATAGATTTAATCTTACAGTGATTAAAATCACTGTCATAAGAAACGCTTCGATGCAAATCTGTAGATAGTGTTTAATTCTAAGAAATTGGTGGATAATTACAAAAGCTGCATTNCTATGAAATTGATGGATAATTACAAAAGCAACATCAACTTCTATTTCCTTAATTATACCCAGATTAGTAATTCTTTTAATTATATAATTTTTAAAATTAATTGTTTTCAAATTATTATTGATTTTGATTTTTAATATGTTAAAAGTAATCATTTTGAACCTACTTTTTTTTGTCCTTTAAAGTGAAAGTTTTAATAAGAAAAAAAATGAATTTATTACCATAACTTTTAGCTCAACTTGCAAGTTTGAAATTGACATTATTAAATAGAAAAAAATGAAATTGTTAAGATTAATATGCAATCAGGAAATTTTATAATTACTATTTACAGTACATTTATCAGATAAGTTTTTTTTTTTTACATTTTTATCGTAATGGATCACTTAAATAAAAATCATAGTAATCATTTCTAATTAACTTTTGGTGTTTAAAGATTCTACAATTGAAATATGCAGAACTCAATTAATTTTAATGATATACTTTAACTAAAAAAACCAATAAAAAAAAATAGTTAAAAAAATTTACTCAATTATGAGCGTATTATAAAATTTAATTATAATTGTAAAAATCCATCGTAAAATTCAAGTGAAACTAAAAATTTTTTTTTTTTGAAATTTATGATTTATATAGCAACATGTATGTTACAAAAAAATTTGGAATATTATAGACTGATTGTAGCACACACAAATAGAGTAAATATATTATGAAATTACAAAGTAAAATGATTTCATTTTGTAGTTGAAACCTATCTCATATCAAAACTTGATTCGTCAATAAATACTTTGAAAACATTAGAAATGAATGATTTTAATTGTTTGTATGGAAAAAGCTAGTTAAGCTACTTTTTATTTGAATAAGGAATATTTTTTCGATTTTTAAGAGTAATAACTTAAACTAAATACGAATTGTAATCATTTGACGTATCGTTGAAAAAAGTAGGTCTAGTGAGGGTTGGCAAAATAAATCGTAGCCACAAAAANACACAAAAAAAAAAAAAAAAACATAGTAAAACCAATATCTTATCTGCTTCGCATCGAAGCTAAAAACAAACTGAAAAGACGAACTATTGACAGTTATAATCTTCGCATAATATCGCGGCACTTTCGCTGATTCTCGGGCGTCAAAAAGTTTGAAGCGTTGATGGCGACGGTGCGCGGGTGCAAATTGGTTCGTTAAGTTCGGTCATACGGCACGTCCGGAGCCGATGGCGTACATCCTCGACGTTGTCACGTTGACAGCTGGAAGAAGAATCAACGTATCGTTTGCAGCTGGTTATCGTCGACCATACGGCACTTATTGGACTTTGCACCTTGGCATATGGCACGCGATGTTGGTCAGTCAAATACTCATAGTAGAGCGACAGCTGATAAAGGTGGCACGAGTCGCAGGGCATCAAGTATAATGAAGCGAACGGGGCCGTGTTAAGTCTTATTCGATTTTTGTTTCATCTCGTGTATGGCAAAGAATTTTTGCATTTTTTTCTTAATTCTTGTTAAATTTAAAACTTGTTCAATTTAACTTTTGAAAATGTTCCGGAAATACTGACACTTTTATATATATCTTAAATTAAAGCTAATATAATATACTTTATTATGGAAAAAAATTTCGGACTTTATTTTGTTACACAGTGAGAAATTCTCGATTTTATTTTTTACATTTTTAACTTTATAATGCTATAATTTATTGAAAAGTGTATGGATCAACACAATTTTTTTATGAGAAATAATATTTTTTAATAATCCCTTTTTCATTCAGAATATAAATAAGGAAATAGCAGATCATGTAGTTTTTGGAATAATCCACCAATTTTTTAAAATTAAACACTATCTAAAGATTTGCATCGAAGCATTTTTTATGATAGTGATTTTAATCACTGTCAGATATCATTATACTTGATCCAACTATGCCACGTCACCCCTTTGCTGGGTGTTTTATTATCGTAATATTAATAGTTATCTACGGTTTAGAACCGTAGATAATTGTGAATCGAGATATATTAAATTATAGATATAAGAGGTATATATTATCTGTAGCCACGTCTGGAACCGTGATCAGTTACTATACAAAGAAGCAATGATTATGATTGAAGGAGCCTATTTGCTGTTTACAAGCAGGTAAATCTATGCCTATCAGTTCCAAAAATTTGGTGCGTTACCGTCAAATATAAATTAGGTAGGATTTTCAATTCCGCCAAATCGATAGTTTATACCTATTTACAAATAGAAGATTGAAAACTACTGGTTAAAATATTAAGCAAAATAATAAGTATCTACTTTTCATTTAATCGAACTTTTTCCTATTCTATTATTGATAAATAGATAACAGTGCATTGATAATCGATATGTCGATAAATATTTTACTACCCGTTCTTTTTTTTTTACTTTTTAATTAAAATGTCATTTGAATATACCAGAAGCGGGTCCAACAAATGATTTTATTGAATAATTTCAAGTTTCGTTTTATATATAAATCATTACAAACGGATAACATACGTTGGCGTTGTTTTATAAAAGAATGCAAAGGTACCGTTCATATGAATGAACTTACTGAAATTAACAATAAAATAATTTGATCAATTTAAATTTTGCAGTTGTTATTTTAAAAATATGTGTCAACTAGGCGATTTTTTCATATTAAATATACTAAATTTCATTTTACAGTATACAATTTTTTATAACTTCTCCGTAAATCAAAATCAGTGGAATTTTTGGTGTACTGCACATAAAAAAAAAAAAAAGGCAAAATAAAGAGTATTACCAAAAATATTATTTTACCATTCTGTAGATTCTTCTTAATTTAATAACAATTACACGATAATATTGAAATTACCTTCTAACCACTTTTATATCACGTAAAACCCTGGAAGTTGCTTTTTCAAAGGCCGGTACTGTTAGTAATATAGTATCTTCTTTGGGAACATTTTTGATAAACTATATAACAAATATACATTTTATTAACTATCAAATGAGTATATGCAGTGGTTAACATTGGAATAATTAAATATCTATTATCATTTTATCAACTTATAACACTAGTAAAATATTTACCTGCTACAAGTTGACCGATTTGACGGAGTACAGAGCGTTTAGTAAGTAAGGAAACGGGTTTCATAATGCTTGTAACAATTGACCCGTTTCCTTACTTAATGAAACACTCTGTATATAATTATATAAAAAGCAAATCAGATATCTATGTTAAGCTCTAAAGAACAGTACTCTACAGAGAACATTGATTATCATTATTATTTCATAAAAAATAACTATATTACACATTTTTTTTGCAAAATTTTCATCCAAAATAGGGGTGACTTGATTTTTTATGAAAATTATCATAACCCCTAATTTTTTACTATATCAGGCTCAATGTCATAATTTTAGAATAGATAAAACTTTTATAAACGCAAATTTGTATATATATTTAAATGGGATGTCCATAGTATTAATATTTTTTAAGTTAATTGCTTTTTAATAGGCTTACCATTGAATCGAATTTATTTAAAAACTAATAATGTAACAAATCAATAAATTCACTGTAAAAATAATCTATTAAATTTAAATACAATTCAATGTATTTATAGAACCATTTCACAAGAAATCTCATAGTGATGTAAGAGTAATATTAAATAAAATATTAAAATACAAAAATATTGATAATACAAATTGAAAACTTAACACTCCACAATTTGTATTTATTAAAAAAACATAATTACTGCAAAACCATTAAAACATAATATTAGTTTTAAAAATTAGTCAACTACGTTAAAAAACAAAAATACACATGTATAGGAAGAAATATTAACCAAACAACATATTAAAGTTTAATATAGAACTATGACATTCCTATTTCGTTTTTGAATTTGAGAAATAATTGCTTCCTTAATGGTTTTATTAAATTATCTGCAATGTGTTCCTTTGATATCAAATATTTTTATTGAAACAACTCTATTGTTAATTATTTCCTTGAAAAAATTAGACTAAATATCAAAGTGTTTAAGTCTTTTTTACAATTATTATATTTTTTAGAATTTGACATATTAAAACATTGAAGTTGTTTTTCAAACTTTAAAATAATTCTTATTTAATATTTATTTTATTAATATTGGTTTAAACCAATATACAGAATTGTTAAATTTACATATCATATTATTGCTTCTATAATCCTTTGTTTGTTCAATGAATAGGTTTTATTTTAGTTAATTAAATTTTCCCTTTATAAACCCATCTACACGATATTAACTGCATATTTCTTGTTTTTATAGTATTGTTTTTGTATTATTCAAATATTGGTCTCCATCTCTTCTTTCATTTCCTCTATCCACTTAACTTTGTTCATTTTTTAGTGTTTCACTATAACTACATGGTACACGCTGTAAACTATGTTTTTAGTGTACATAGCTGCTAAAGCATTGTATGAGGTTCCATAATTATTTAAGTATAAAAGTGTTTCTTTTGTCTAAATGATCATTAGATTTAATTTTCTTCAGCTAATTAATAACTAAAAAATAATTGAAGTATTTTCAATAAATGTTCTATTCAGTTCTTCATCTTCAGCATAATTCTCATTTACTTTTTCATTATTTTACTCAACAAATTGTTCTTTGTTTTCTTCAGGTGTAACAATAAATTCCTCTTCATAACTAACAATTAATTGCACTTTCTTTTGTTTTCATCAAAAATCAATTTAATTTCTGTTATAACTATATTGTATGACTTTGGTGAAAATAAAAATAGTAAATATGCAACTAAACCATCTTGTAAATTAGCACCTGCTGATTTAATTTGTCTGATTAACTCATCAAATCTGGTAATAATTTTTTACATAGATTTACATCAAAAATACTTAGTTAACAACAATTTCTTTAACAAGAACAGTCTTTTAGACTGTTATTAGACATTTTTTTCAAATGCATTCAATAATTTCTATTATATTTCATAGGTCGTACGAAATTCTCTCATATAGATGAGAATCTATAATACATATAACAATATATTGTTTGAGATTTTTCTTTTTAAATTCTTCTAATTTAATAGCATCATTAATGAAAATACATTCTAAAACCACATGTTCAACCAACAAATATTCAATTCTTAACTTCCTGTAGTAAGCTAATACTATTAAATTATTTGATTATTTTTCAATATTCCTTTTTTTTATTAAATAGTTAATAAAGAAAACTTACATTCTGATCCTATAATCTGTTAAAATAATGTATTCAATTTAATTACAAAAACAATTTAATTAACCATTTCATATGAATTCACAATGTTATGCAAGAGTAATATTAAATATTAACACAAATATAACACAAATTAATAACTTAATATTTACTTGTGTTATAAGATAGAAAATGTTTTCATTAATCAAGTGACTCCTCTTTTTATTTCAGAATTTAGTTACAAAATTCATTGTATTTGCAAATTTTTATATTTTATGAAAATCAAGTAAAAAATATATAAATCTCCAAATTTTCAACAAAGAAAAAATTATTAAATTATCAGTAGAAAATTGATCAAAAATTATTTAATTATAACCAAGCAATAAAAGATGAACTGTTCATCAGATTAAAAATATTATAAGAGCAAAATTATTTAAAATTTTTTTCTATCATATCATTAAATAAGGGTTCTCGAAGAAAATTAAATTTAAAAATTTTTAACCTTATAAAGGATGAAATCAAAATATTAGCTTCGATGCGAAGCGGAGAAGGTATTAATTTTACTATGTGTTTTTTTTTTTTTTTTTATGTCTGTTACCACTTTTTCTCAGCTCTCACTGGACCCATTTCTTTCAAAAATACGTCAAAAGATCACAAATCGTATCTAGTTGAAGACATTACCCTTAAAAATTGAAAAAAATTCCCTCGTTCCCCGCAAATGGGGGAAATATCCAAAAAAATTACAAATTTAAAAATCGCTAATTTTCGAAATTTTTTCACTTTTTTTTCTTAAAACTTCCATAACTTTTTGAAAAATCAACAAATCAACATAATTTTTTTTTATACTAAAACCTTAGATATTTACCTTTCATTTGATATCATTTTTTTGAAAATCTATCACTTAACCTGCTCATTGGGGGGGATTTAAAATGGCAACTTTTTTACAAAAATTAATTTTTTCAACTTAATTTTTGAAAATGTTCCGGAAAGACTGCGTCCTTTNTTTCAACTGAACTTTTCAAAATGTTCCGGAAAGACTGCGTCCTTTAAACATATATCAAATTAAAGCTTATTTTATGTACTATAAAATGAAAAAAAAAAATTTGTCCCGACACTTTTTTTTCTACATTTAAACGGCTGCCGTAGTTAAAAAAACACTATTTTTGTGTTAAAATTTTCGATTTTCGATTTTAAATTTTCAACTTAAAAATGCTATAACTTTTTGAAAAATGTATATATCAGCACAAATTTTTTTTTTCTAAATACATTATAAGTACATCTTTCATTTGACATACTTTTTATTAAAATTGGACAATTTCCCCTTATATAGGGGGCGTTCAAAACTTAAAATATTGTAAAAAACATAGATCTTTTTCAACTGAACTTTTGAAAATGTTCCGGAAATACTGCGTCCTTTAAACATATATCAAATCAAAGGTTATGTTATATACTATCAAATGAAAAAAAAAAATTTGTCCCGACATCTTATCTTCTATGTGCAAATGGCTGTCGAAAATTTAAAAAAAAATGTAATGTTTGCGATAAAAATTACATTTTATCGGGATGTTTTTTGTACTTAAAACTGCCATAACTTTTTCAAAAATGAACAAATAAAAATAATATTTTTTTGTATTGAAACCTTAGATATTTCCCTTTCATTTGATATAATTTTTTTTGAAAATCTAACACTTATTCTGCTCACTGGGAGGATTTAAAATAGTAACTTTTTTACAAAAAATAACTTTTTCAACTTAATTTTTGAAAATGTTCCGGAAATACTGCGTCCTTTAAACATATATAAAATTAAAGCTTATTTTATGTACTACAAAATGAAAAAAAAAAATTTGTCCCGACGATCTATCTTCTATACGCAAATGGCTACCATATTGAAAAATATACTATTTTTGTATGATAATTATGGGTTTTGTATTTTATTTTAATAGAAGTTGATGTTGCTTTTGCAATTATCCATCAATTTTTTAAAATTAAACACTATCTACAGATTTGCATCGAAGCGTTTCTTATGATAGTGATTTTAATCACTGTCAGATAAAATCTATACTGGACCCTACTATGCAATGTCTCCACTATGCCGCGACCCCACTGTGCTACCGTTTATATTACTACATTTTATTATAGATTTTTGTGAATTAAACAATTTTATCCATTACGATAATTTTAAATTTTCAATAATTTCCAACAAAATTAGTCTTATCCTTAATTGATCATTCTGTATATATTTTTGTTATTTTCCATTTCTTTAAAAATATATTACTTTCCCCTTTTAGTGTCCTTTCTTCTTTCTAAGGCTATTTCCTCATTTCATATATTATTGGGTTGGGTTATTATTCACTTAGAACAATTTTCTGGGACTAACTCAATTAATTTTATTATTGATATTAATACATCATTGATTTCAAGAATTTCCTTTTTTGTTAGAGCTCTCTGGTAAGTATTTCATAGACAAATACTATGATCGATATCTGTCTATCTATCTTGTTAATAGTCACAAATAATATTTAAAAAAAATAGATAATTGGAAGATACAGAAAAATAAAAATCATTCTTCTTTATAAGAAAGCAATAGATTAAAATTAAAGGGGTTCAGTTAAAATGACATTGTAGATATAGTACAATCATTAAGTCTCATTTTATATCATGTAAAATGAGACCTAGTTGACATTATATAACTTAAAGTCAAGTAAAATTTTCTTTTGAAATATCTACTGCAGTGTATTTCATAAAATAATTGTGTCATAAATATTTTTATATTTGTAATGGTCTTACATCAAGCCAATTATGTCGAACTTCACCGCTATTTAAAAGAATAATGCCATCCAAACTCAAGCCAGTATCTCTTCCAAACATAATTGTTCTACCTAAAACAAAATACAATAGTTCAACTTAAAAAAAGAAAAAAATCTATTGTATACCTTTTAATAAAGCCATATCACTAGGATGATTTTCCAATAATGTTTGAAAACTCACAAGACAACCAATAAAATGACGTATATCCCATCCACAATCAAACTCAATACTTTTGAGTTCCAATTGCTTGCAAAGTTTTGTTTGTATACGAGATACTTCTTTTCTTATTGGCTCATATTTAAATAACTTTTCTCGGGCAGTTTTAGAATTTATCTTCAGCCATTTACTAAAAAGAAAAAAATTAAAACAAATGTATATAATTATATTAAGTGATTCCTTAACTATGTCCATGTCAAGCATGTGTCCAGGGGTCCCACTGGGCTTTTATTAAACAATTTTTGAGTGACATCATAGTTGTGAAGAAAACTTGATGATAATATTGAGTGAAGAGGGTGGAAATTTTCTTTAACACTTTTTCCAAAATAAAATCATGTTATAAAGAAAATTATATAAAATAAAAATATATTATTGTATAATATTATATTACATTATCATTAAGTTAAAATGATTAAACATACATTATTTTCCCTTCGATTTTCCTATTAAAATTGTATCAACTTGAGCTTTAAAAATTATAGCATTGACAAATATGTTCAGTAACTTAAATTAATGATATAAAATTATTTAAATCAATGTTTCAGAAAACCTTAAAAATGTTCTATAATAATCATAGAATTATTATGTATAAATTATTTATTTATTTAGTTTATGTTTATATAAGTAAATTATTTAGATTTATACATAAATAAATACATTTTTGTATAGAAAATTTTAGTATGCACAGTACAAGATTTTTAAAAAATGAATATAATATACTATTTAATATTTTAAAGCATTTCAGACAACAAAATTAAGGAATCACTTTGTAAATTGTGTAAGTAAAACTGATTTACTATAAATTATTTGTTATTTGATTTTGTTTAATATGTTTATTAACTTTGTTTACTAAGTTTGGATCATTATTCCATACAAAATCATTTTTATATACATAATTTGGCATTTTATTAGTAAATAAGTTTCTATTATCATAATTAGGCAAATATTTTTTTGAAGTCCATCCATCAACATAAGATGTACTAAGATTACAGCTTTGCAGTATAGTAGAAACTGTTTGTTTAAGATCATTTTGATTTAAATATATTTTAACAGTTTTTAATTCATCTAAAATAAAAAATATACATAAAAATAATATAACAATATTAAAAATATATAAAATAAAAATATTACCCATCCACCCAAATTAGAAACAGTTACGAGTACTAAAATGTGTTATTTTTCATCTTATCAATAATTATGTAATACAAAAAAATAATGCAATCAAAATTGAAAATATTTAGTATTTCAAATATAATTACTTTTAAAAAGTATTCAAAATAATAAAAAAATATTCAAATACTAGTTTTTAAATACAAGGATTTGAATACTTTAACAAGACTAAATAACTAATGTACCACAATACCCACCCACTTACTATTTCTACTATGACATATATCATAGAAAATAGATAATTAGTTCCAATATAAATATCATTAAATTAACAACACTTGTTGTCTGTCAATCATCAATATTAATTAAATATTAACATTTATATAATATCAATATTAATTATATTCAAAACCTATATTTTTACTTAAATAATTTACTTTACATACTAATATTTTGTGTTCCATTTTTAGGTTTCAAAAAAAATTTTACTGTTACAGGCTTAATGGGCTGATTTTTGCGTGATGTCTCTAAAAAAGAACTTAACATTTGTAATGAACACTCATTGGTTGCCTGATAAAAAATATAAAAATTATATATAAGTACTAAATAATTAATTTATAAAATTACTCTTTCATTTGGAAATTTTCCAAATAAATCTGGGTGAACTGAAAAATAAAACGGTCGTAGTGCAGTAGACAATTCACTGGAAGATACTTTTCTGTACTGTAAAAGCATACAACCACATACATAATTGTTCCTAATAAATCTATACAAATAATAATTTTGATTCATTTAAAAGTGATGATAAGAATTAAAAATAGATTGATTTATAATACCGTGCTGTCTTCATGTAAATCATCATTCAAAAATGTTTGATACCATGAAATTTACTCACAAAATATTTTTATTTTATTTATTTGTTCACATCAGTAAAAAGTTTCAATGAATGAATTGTGTCTGTAAATTACATTGATTGGTTTTTGATACATAAACTAAATTTCTACTGCAAGAATTTTTTATTAATAACAAAATACTTATATTGTAACATAATCAGTAAGTTACCATTATTGTAATGCGTAATATATATTATATGTATATTTTGCATTGTTACTTGATAACAATTATGATAAGTTGTCAAGTTTGGTAATTTAATTTGTTTTTCATAATATTAAAATAATCTACTTAGTTACGTGTCATTGTAAAGATGACCTGAAAAAATTACATTAATATATTAAAAAAAAAAACTAAACCAAAATTGATTGTTATTCAAAAAATATCGGGCCAATTTTATTTTTATAAATTATCAAATATACCAATACTTGTATACACTTTTTTTTTAATAAAATAATACAATGTAACAATGTAGTTTTAAGGAATGTATAAAAGCGTCCATTATTTTGCAGTAAAACTTTAATAATAATGAATACAATAATAATAGTCACTCTTAAATTTTGTTTCATAAATTTAAATCTATCATTATAATTAAAAAAAAAAAAACGGTAGCACAGTGGGATCACGGCACAATATGGATGTGGCATAGTCGGGACAAGTATAGATAATATCTGACAGTGATTAAAATCACTATCATAAGAAACGCATCGATGCAAATCTCTAGATAATGTTTAATTTTAAGAAATTGGTAGATTATTTCAAAAGCAACAATAACTCTTATTCTCTTAACTTTATCCCGATTAGATATTTTATTTATAATTATAATATATGAATATATAATAATAATAATAATTTAATTTAATATGAAATTGCTATTTAATAAGTTAATATTGTAATTTTTACGGAGTTATTATAAAAATAATAAAGTAGTTGTATATTTCATTACTTTTAACGTGTATAAAAATTTAAAGGGCTTGATGCAATACTTTTCAATAAAAAATGTTTGTTAGTTATAACAAAGTTATAAGTTTTATACACTGGACTACAAGAAACTTTTATCAGAAATAAAAATATACTTTTCTTAATCAACTTTTCGCTATGTTTTCAAATATGCAATTAGACTTTTTCTATCACTTCCAAGTTTTAATACTATTACTTATTATTAAAAAATATGTATTTACATATAGAAAAAAATAATTAAAAACAAAAAAAATTGTTTTAAAGTAATATTGATTTTGATTATTAATATGTTAAAAATAAGGAAAATGACATATTTAACCTATTTTTTTAATCCTTTAAAGTTGATTTTTGTGAAAGTTTATGAAAAAAAAATTAATTTATTACCATAACTTTTAGCTCAATTTGCAAGTTTAAAATTGACATCATTAAATAAAAAATTTTATGAGAATTAAAAAAATTGTATAGTTAAAATTAATATGCAGTCAGCAAATTTTATAATTACTGTTTATAGTAAATGTATCAGAAAAGCTCAATATTTTTTTTCATTTTTATCGTAATAGATAACTTAAATAGAAATATTAGTAATCATTATATAAATCATTTTTTTTTAGAAATGATTTATATAGCAACATGTTTTAAAAAAAGTTGTAATATTATAATTTTGAAGTAGAACTCACAAATAGAGTAAATATATTATGAAATTACAAAGTAAAATGATTTCATTTTGTAGTTGAAACCTATAATATCAAAACTTGATTCGTCAATAAATACTTTGAAACATTAGAAATGAATGATTTTAATTGTTTGTATGGAAAAAGCTAGTTAAGCTACTTTTTATTTGAATAAGGAATATTTTTTCGATTTTTAAGAGTAATAACTTAAACTAAATACGAATTGTAATCATTTGACGTATCGTTGAAAAAAGTAGGTCTACGGAGGGTTGGCAAAATAAATCGTAGCGACAAAAAAAATTTTACATAGTAAAATAATATTAACATAATTTATAATACTTTGTACCCCTGCAAATCATCATTGTATTATTCTTACAGTATAACTGTATATTGATAATTAAGTATAAATACAGAAATTATTACAGATGAATAGAATATAAATCATTTTGGCATTTTATGTATAACATCAACATTTTTTATTTATGATTAAGATGGATACAATGCGTTTAATTATTAAGACTAGAATAAAAAAGATGACATATATAATTTATTGATTTCTTCTACTATTTCACTTTTCATCTCCTCTCCATTATTATCCCTACACCATCTAGTTCAAAGAATGGTGCAGGGTTAAAAATGGATGAGGATAGGAAAATTAAAGTAGTAGAAGTATTTAGGAAAAGTAACATAATTATAATCGTAAAATTAATTTTCGAAAATAAATTGTTGAATGTAGTAAGATAGAATAGACAAAGAAGTGTTTTGGAGAGAGATGGATGTGACACAAGGAATACCTGGTAATGAGTTTACCATGATAAGTGGATATATAAATGGGAACATGTCGGTAATGAGAGGAGAGAATATGAAAAAATAAATGAACAATATAGTTTTAATGGCAAAAATGAGGCTAGAAAAAAAATCCTGGATTTCGCAGTATCGTATGATTTTGTTACGTTGAATACTTATTTTAGAAAGAAGGAAGAACATTATATAACTTAGAAGATTAGGAGTAATAAAACACAGCTTAATTATTTTATGTGGAAAATAAAGAATGTAAAGCGAGTAAAAGATTTTGCGAAAGTGTAATTACACAACATAGACTAATTAATATGGAGTTGTGGTATAGAGGTAGAGAGTATACAAAAATAAAAAGAACACAGGAGGAGAATCGAGGATCCGGTGGTAAAAATTGAGAGGAGAAAATGAAAAAGTGATTGTAAAGACGGCAAGAAAAAGGACGGTATGGAATGTCGAGGGAGATATAAATGATGTGTGGAATAGATTTGCTAGTTGTGTTGTTGCATAAAGCTTATGAGTCATAGTATGAAAATTTGGGATAAGGTAATAAATAATAAAATAAGAAATGAGACATCGGTATCCGGTGGTTGAAGTGGAGAGAAGCTTCTGGCGTCTTATGCGATAAAAGAATTCCAATGAGGCTGAAAGGTTTATTCTACAAGACTGTAGTGAGGCTATCTATGATGTATGTCTCAGAGTGCTGGGCGGTTGATAAGAAAGTAGAGCAGAGAACATGTGTAGCAGAGATGAGAGAAAATAGACTTAGATGGTTTAGTCATGTTATGAGGAGAGAAGAATCGGAAGCTGTAAGAACAGTTATAGAAATGAACGTTGAAGGAAGAAGAGGTAGAGGAAGACCACTAAAGAGATGGAGGGATGCTATGATGCGATATGAGGACAGCTGGTATGAGCGTTGATGATGCGGGAGATCGTGTCAAATGGTAGTTTTGGATAAGGGTGGCCGACACCATGTAGTTGGGATCATGGCGAGGAAGAAAAAGAAGAAGACCCCGCTCACCGCAATGATTGTTTTGCACTTTTTTCTTCATTTTATTTGATTATACGAAAAGAATTAAATTTTTTTTTGAATTTTATGTTATTGAGATAAAATTGATATATTATCAATCAATATCAAAAACTCTATTACTGTAGTCTACTCTTCTGAGAAGAAGTTTATTATAAAACACTTAAGGCGAGGAAGAACAAGAAGATAGATTTCTTCTTGGAAAGGGAGATTTTAAAAGTGACTATTAATTGATTTATGATTGAATCGTGTGTATTGCAATATAACTAATCAGTATGCGTTTGTTGAATTTTTCTCTCATATGTTTATTTAAATTTTTTGTTTGGAAAGTATTATTCCTCTAAGAATATGAATATAATGTATAAATATCCCATGTTACAGTAGTGACGAGTATATTACGACAGTACGTACAGGTAGCAAAGGGTACATTCACGGACATATTAACTAAAGAGATTTTGCGTTTGTTTAATAAATCTATGGTACTTTTGCTGTCTCTGACTTGTTTAGATATAGTTTCATATATTTTTTAACAAATAATACTATAGTAAGGTTTGTTAACATTTTCTTTACAGAATCCTTATTACAACATATACAATATACAGGGTGTTCAGTAAGTCAGGAAACGGGTTTCTATTGTTCTCATTGTTTGTAACAATGAGAACAATAGAAACCTGTTTCCTGACTTACTGAACACCCTGTATATCAATAAGGTATATCAGAAATATATAAATTATTGTGCTGTATATGACCAGGTACAGTTTATACATTTTTGAATAATCTAGAAATCATCAACATCTAAAACAAAGCAAAATAATTGTTATAACTCTGTTCTTTATGATGAATCATTATAATTTATTTATGTTTTATCAAAGTCTCTTACTTAATTTATGATTGTTCAATTAATTCTAGTTTATTTATTTTCATTTTATCAAAATTAGATAAAAACTACAAGAATACACATCTTCTTCTTCCTCGCTTTAATCCCAACTACTTGGGATCGGCCATCCTTATCCTAAATTTCCACTTGACACGATCTCCCAAAATTTTAAATAAGTTAACTAAATATTTTTTTTTTATACTTACATTACATGTAAGTATTAAATATTTCTTTTACATATGTACCATTTTATTTAATAGTTCTAAAATTTCTATTACAGCTCTATCTATTATTAAAAAATGTTGTTTTAGATATTCACAACTAGATTGTGTCATGTAATCTAGCACCGAAAGCTAACCGATCACGGCTCAACTCAACTGTAGATTGTGCCAGTAGTAGATATAATGCCATACTTATCTATATAATTATGATAATTACTGTCTTTTAACTATATTTGTCACTATAATTCAAAATGTGCAAGATCGCATTTTTGTTAGCATGGTGTTACCCTACATTTTTAATTTATTAGTAATGATTGTAAAATGAGCAATTTCTTAATAATTAAAAAAATCCGTTACTAAACAGTCTGATTACCGTATATATACTGTTAACTGGTGCCGCTAGAGGCCACTATAATAACCGGTGAAACAATTAAACAATATGTTAATCAATATAAACAGCTGCAGTATCCGCAGAATATTTTCAAATGTATGTATAACAGAGCGTTCAGACTATCTTCTCAGATCGTGTTCCAGGGGCAANCTGTTAACTGGTGCCGCTAGAGGCCACTATAATAACCGGTGAAACAATTAAACAATATGTTAATCAATATAAATAGCTGCAGTATCCGCAGAATATTTTCAAATGTATGTATAACAGAGCGTTCAGACTATCTTCTCAGATCGTGTTCCAGGGGCAAAACAGAGGAAGAGAATTTAAGCACCAAGCTTTCAATATACAGAGTTATGATAGCTCGGAAATAATCTTTTAATAATGCTATCATTTGTAAAGAGCAGTTTGTAGAAATGGTTGAACAAGTTTTGAGGTTTATGAAAATTGATATTGAGACGGTGACTTACAAGGATTTACACAATTTTCAAAATGAAAATATTTTTGGGCTTAAAAAACTCTAAATCAAATTATTAAAAGAAGATTGGTTCAAATTCGCTTAAATTTATAAAGCAATAACATAAAAACGGTTTATCAAATAAAAAATATAAGAACAAAATTATTTTGCTTTTTTTTTCTATCGTATCATCAAATTAAAAATAGGACTTGTCATTAAAGAAAAGCTTAGGTTTTTTAACCATGAAGAGATGAAAAGACAAATGATTTAACTGTCTACTATTGTAAAGTTTTTTTAATGAAATAATTTTTCTTATTCTTCATTGCAATTCATAAAATTCATTACCTGTCGACTAAAATCTGTTAATGATTAAAATCAAAATCCTAAAACGCTTCAATACGTTTTTTAACTTAAGGAAAGTTTGATATTTCTCAGTTTGTTAGTTAATTATAATTTCAATTTTAAAATTAAATTTAAATTATAATTTATCAAAGACATTGGTAAATAGAAAATATTTTTTTATAGAAGTTGAGAAAATTCCTAAAGACTTATTTTAATAAGCATTTTGATGACATTAAAATTTACAAAAATCCTTCCTTTAATTAAATTTTTTAATTAACAGCACTTAAATCTTTTTTGATTTTATTTCAGAAAAGTTTTTTTAAAAATGAGAGGGACTAACCTCCATATATCGTTAGGGAAACTACAATATCTCGTATCTTCGAATATTGTTTCATTAAAAAAAAAATTTAATTTAGTTTTAAAAATAATATTGATAACAATTATTTTAAAATAAATGTTTAATCAGTTATGGGATATTGCTAATGAATAGTTTATAAGTGTATTGCTTAAACAAAGAGTTGTTAGTTGCTGAAGCCTAATACCATTTCAGTATATTATAACTTTGATGTATCGTGTATACTGTAGATAAATGATAGAAAATGTTGAAATTGTAGTTTACCATATATACGAGTTGTCTAGCTTTAATATCTAAGGGCATATACACATAAACCTCAGGTAGCATGGCAGAGTGAAATACTTCAAGAGCTTGATTTTGATTTACATTACAAAACAGGTTCCAAGATGACGCATGTAGTAGCTTTGTTTAGTGGACCGATGGAAGATGCAGCTCAGGCGGGACTCGCAACAAAATTGGAAAATACATTAATCAATCAGAAGTGGTACATGTTTGCATCACATTGAAAGAAAAGACGTAGATATGTCAAAGAGTAGATTAGGAATTAGAATTATTAGTGAATATATTAAATATGAGTGAATGTGATCGTTTAAAAGCTGAAACTAGATGAGTGCAAGATTTTAAGCTTGTTAATAGATTGTTATACCGAAAATGTATAGAGAATATTTATTTGTCCTGTTGTGCAAACTGCGTAAGTATTTAGTGGTGGCAGCAAATAGATGTATAATATATGAGCCGGATACCCCCAAAACGACCCTGGCCGTTTTTTCTCCCTGGGTAGACGAGATAGGGTATGTATTATTAAGAAAGGATTAATATACGGAGATGTGTATTCTATGTTTTGCTGACCTCTCTATACAATTTTTTTATTTTTCTGCATAAATGAGCGTAAAATCGTTGATAAAATCACAGTGTCTTCAAGAACCATTAGCTCTAAGAAGACACTACTACATGAACAATATGGCTTCCGAAACTGTAAGAAAACAGCACTACATTTAAAAATCAAAAATTTTTATAGAGGTTCAGCAAATCATAGAACACATATCCCCATATACTAATCCTTTCTTTAATCACTTAAGTAATTTCCCTTTATTATCATAATTACTTATTAATTACAATTTAATTATTTCTAATAAACTATTCATTTTTTCATTGTATATGCACCCTTTTAATGTGGTGGCGTGTACCCCCCACATATAGATTTACTCTTAACCCTCATACTTGTGTTACCAACTCTACTAGCTAAGAGAGAGAGGAGAGCCCCCTCGATTATACTTTTAACCTTTCACCATCTATAGGAAGGGAGACTTATGCCTTTCACCATATCCCCCCGACCGTATACACCTCTCGTAAACCTAGGAAGAGGAAACGGCCGGGGTATCCAGCTCATATATTTTACATCTACTACAGCATATGATCAACGTGGTCACCAGGTGGTATATAAAAGAGTAGCCTATATAACAAAAGACTATTGGTTCTTTAATCTGAGAAGATACGTGAGACAAACAAATTTAAATGTGTTTTGAATGTTAATTGACGAAGGGGCATAAGGATAAGCAGCCAGGATTATTGCACTCTATTTTAAGTGTGATAAAATAAATAATCAAATATCATATAAATCTGACCCTATTTCACATTTAGTATAAATAATACAATTATTTAAAATACGTTGTTTAAATAACGGGAATTTTTGTTTTTTGAAAAAAATATTTATTTATTCGTCTACATTAATGTTGTCGCCTTCAAAAAAATCTCCATTCGATATTATGCACTTATGCCAATGATTCTTCCGATCCTTTAAACACTTTGCAAACTCTATCTTTGGGATAGCTTTCAGCTCATTCATCGATGCGCTTTTAATGTCATCTATACTTGTAATACGACGGCCCTTTAAGGTTCTCTTTATTTTTTGGAAATAAAAAATAGTCATAAGAAGCCATATCTGGCGATTATGGTGACTGGGGCATCGTTACTGTATTGGTGTTGGCCAAAAATTCACGAATAAGCAATAAAGTGTGAGCAGGTGCATTATCATGGTGCAAAAGCCATGAATTGTTTTGTCACAAATCCCGGCGGTTTTTTTGAATTGCTTCACGCAAACGGCGTTGAACTTGTAGGTACTCTTATTGACAGTTTGACCTTGTCATAAAATTTCATGATTCACTATGCCAAATGGAAGAACACAGTGAGCAAAACCTTCACGTTCGATCGCACTTGTCAAGCCTTTTTCGGTCTTGACGATCCAGAATGTTCCCACTGGGACGATTGAGCCTTAATTTCGACGTCGTATCCATAAACCCATGTTTCGTCACCTGTTATAACACGTTTCAGTAATTCTGCATCGTCGTTGACTTCATTAAATGATTCCTGAACAACTTCCATTCGTCGCTGTTTTTGTTCAAAATTCAACAATTTAGAACTAATTTGGCTGCTACGCGTTTCATTCCCAAAAATTTCATGTCATTAGCCAATTGATATTCCAACATAATCAGCAACTTCTCTGATTATGATTCGGCGATCATTCATAATTATTTCTTTCATTTTTTCCACGTTTTCATCGATTGTTGATGTGCTGGAGCGTCCGGGTCGTTCGTCTTCTTCAACGTTTTCACTGTCATTTTGGAACGCTTATATCACTTGGTTTCGTAAACCTTTGTTTTACTCATGGTAGACTCACCATAGGCCTTTGTTAAATTTCATTTTTATGCAAAATTTGATACAAGTCCTTTGATTCATTTTTTTTTTAATAATGGAAAATCGCCAAACTCATAAAAACACGCCTAACCTTAACGGTGGCCACTGACAAAGTAAAAAATGAATCCAGCTGAAAATTTTATCATACTTCAGGGACATGTGTACCAACATTATGATTTTTTTGTTGATAATTGGACACTCCCAATCCGCGAGATTTAAAAATTCATGTTATTTAATGAACACACTTCGTATAAATAAAAAACTAAGTTTTTTTCAATACAAATATTTTTAATATTTATTTACAGGTAAAGTATATTTAAAAATTTGTGCTATGCTAACAAACTCAGAATGTATAAAAAAAAATACTAGTACAATTTCTAAATACAATATGCATAATATTGTAATTACATTATATCCTATGCACTAAGGAATCAATATATTTTTATGTAAGCGATCATAATTTTAAGTAGTAAACACTTAGGTAACATTTTATAAATTATGATTTATACTTTCAATAAGATGAGAGTACAAATAAATTTAAGAAAAATTAAAGTAGCTCCTCTTATTGACAGATACATAAACTAAAAATAAACTGATATTGTGCAACACAAATGATACTGATGCTACTGATGTATTACTTTCAAAAGTAATCAGAGTTAGAAACAAATATGATTACAATGAATATTCAATAATTGTTTACATTATATATAACATTTTTAAAACAACAATAATAGTACCACAAAAGTTTATATTTATAAGTAGATATTTAGAAAAATAATTGTTGATAAAAATTTTCTATATTATAATACTGTCCTAACAATACAGAGAGAAATCAATTGTATTTAATTAAACTTACAATTTATTGCATAAGATAAACATTATAAATTAATTAATATAGATAAATAGTTGAACTATGTGTATAATTTGTTATCATTCTTTTAAAGGTGTAGGAGTATAGCTAGTCCATAAATAATGAAGTATTTTCATAAACTATTTAACCTAAAATAAATAGTATACTGTTTGTAAATTACATAAAACATTTATTTATTTATAGTGTTGAAAATAAAAAGTTCATACATTTCATTCGGAGAATTCTTCAGTTTCATTGTTCTGAGTTAATACCCTGTTTAGAGCAGCTATATATTGAGGTGTACGATGATAAACATGATTCTTTTTATGAAATAATTTAGGTCTCTTTCTTTTTTTCTAAAAAAAATAACCGAAATTGTCATGTTAGCAGATAATGTAGTACAAAAAAGGTGTTCTACAGACAAATTGCTTAAAAAAGTAATAATTAAAAAAGTTATCATTATTATATACGTTTTCAACTTTCAAATTTTTATATTAGATTCTGACAAAAATTGGTATAAAAAAATTATCATGATTTCAGGTAGAATAGATATAAAAAAAAAAACAATTTTTGAATATTTAATATATGTGAAGTTAAGTGTAGGAAGTTAATAGGAAAATAAAAGATTCTCAATTTGTAGTTACTGAAAAAAGTTAAATGAGGTGTTGTGTCAGTCTCATAAAGTATTTCCCAATATCCTTTTAGTGATAGTAAACTAGGATAAAATGGAAGGCAGTCAAATAGTTCCCAAAACGGGTAGTTTACATTTTAAACTACCTTTTTTTGAACATTTAATATTTTGTTACTTGTAGCCAAAGTGAGCAAGTTTTCTAGTGCTCATTCTCTGGTACTGTTCAAAAATTAATCTATAAATATAGGTTTATCATAAACATGGTCAATTGTATATTGTTACAAATTTCAAGTGTCTATAACATTGTCCTAAATATATATAAATTAATATGAATAATAGAAGAAAAATGATACAGTTCTTATAATATAATTAGATAAATATAATTTTTATCTCCTTAAAGATTAATAATGATAAATACAAACTATTCAATAGTGTTAAGCTGACAGTCTTTTTCTTTTTCCTCGCCTTTATCCCAACTACTTAGGGTCAGCCACCCATATCCTAAACTTACAGTTGACACAGTATCCCACATCATCTACACAAATATCAACAGTCCTCATATCTCATTCAATAACATCTCTCCATTTCTTTTTTGGTCTTTCTTTACCTTTTTTTGCTTCAATATTCATTTCCATAATTTTTCTTATTCCTCTCTCCTCATAACATGACCAAACTATCATGTCTCTCATCTTATCCACAAATGATGATACACCTATATGCTCTCTTATTTGTTTGTTCCTTATCCTATTATTTCTAGTCACTCAACTCATCCATCTAAAGCATTCATATCTCAGCTACATTTATTCTCTGTTCTGTTCTCTTGTCAACCTCCCAAAACTCTAAACCATATATCATAGCTCATCTTAAGACAGTCTTATAGAATTGGCTTAAAGCAAAACCTTGGTGCACTTCTAATCTTACCCTTAAAATTATTTGTTATTCCGCCCATACTTTTTACCCTAGTATAAGTGGCATCATAAATATCTTCTATTATATTAATGTACCGTTTTGGGACTCTTCATCACATTAAAACTCACTTTAATACTTCTCTCAGTACTCTATTATACGCTTTTTCCAAATCTATATATACCATATACAGTTTTTCTTTTTGTTCCTATAGTTTTGTATTAGTTGTCTTACACAAAAAACTGGCTCTATTGTTGATATTCCAGGCAAAAATCCAATCAAACGATACTACAAAATCCAGGATTCTTCTCTAGCCTCATTATTCCCACTAAAACCATACCTTCCATGTACTTTTTCATATTCTATCCCCTCATTACCGACATGTCTTTTTATATATTCACCTATTATCACATCCTCATTATCAGGTATTCCATGCATCACCTTATTCATGTTAAGCTGAGTATTTTTTAAATATATTATTTACCGTTTAAGTGTCTAAAGAAAATAACTAAAAATTAGATAGAGTTATATTTTAAATTAGCATATTACATATTCAAAGTAAGGCAATAAACTCACATTGACTATTATTAAATGTATATTAAAATTTGAAGGGAAATTAAAGAAAATAAAAAATTAACTTACTCTTCGCTTTTCACCTCGTTTTATCATGGGGGCAGGAGTGAGGACATCAGAAGATAATTGATCAGATTGTTCTGTAAAAAATATGTATTGCTTAAATAAAAAAATTAAATTTAAAATTTTATTAATCACAAACCATCAACAACCATTCCATAATGTAAAAGATTAAATTTTATAATATCATATAGTTTTGTTATTCCATTTTTTCTATAATAAACTAACTCATCACGGCGTTTTTTTAATAAATATTCTTGTTGTAATCTAATAATCAATGACCATGATTCCACTTCAGATAAATTTCTACTAAATTTTTTAATTTGATTTTCAATTCCTTGTATATTTCTATATATAAAAATAAAAATAGATATTTAGAAGAAGATTATTTTATAGGAAAAGATGTTTACTTTTCTTCTGTAGTTAATCGCCGTTTGGGCTTATCCTTTGAACAAAAGTATTTATCCATTAATTGATAATCATGAACAACTTCTTTTGCAAATAATCTTTCATATAATCTGGCACAATACATATCAATACATGCTAAATTATAATCTATAAAATAATAAATAAAAATTTCACAATGATATGTTATATTTACTCCATATATTTATTTATTCACTTAATATAAATAAACTAAACAATAATATGAGTATTATTAATAATAAAAATAAATATACATTAAGAATATATTAAAAGAAGAGGAAGAAAATCATAAAAAATATTGATTTTAAGTTAAATCTCATTAAGCATAGTTATAAAAAATAAGAGAAAATGAGGAACGGACCATTTATCATATCATATCATGATGCTTACAAACTCTGATTTTTTAGATCAAACTAAACTGAACTTTCAATTTTGTAATCAAACCCAAACAAAACCATACATATATATATATATATATATAAATAACTATACATATATGTATACGTAGTTATAGCTGCGAAAAACAAACTTCGACACTGGAGCGTACTCGGTTCGTTTTTACGACCCGACCCTTTGTTATACGCTGAATTTTAATAATCGTATTTCGTGCCCATAGCGCTCGGTACCACGCGAGTTTAACGCGTATCGCATCATTGCGCGTTTGGCGACCGACCGTATGTGCGTGAGTGAGTGTTGTNCTGTTCATATTTTAACTCTACCATTAACCAAAAATATTTACACAGCTACATACAATTTGGGAATTTTTATTTACACATGAAAAATCCCTCTTTAATTTTGAATACATCACTACTAGGCTAAATTACTGTCAATTTATCCAGATCAGTGTTGTGACTGGTAAGAAAGTATGCAGAATATTTATTTAGGACTTTAGCTGCCTTTAAAAAATTATAATTTTTATTAAGATACGAAAAAGTTTTTAAAATATCATATAAAGCTAGTTTTCTAATGAAGTTAAAGGATTTTCAATGATATTCAATAAGAAAAGTCATTAAATTCACCTTGAAGGTTAAATTTATTTTTATTAGAAAACAAGGAACATTCATTAACTAATACATGGCAATGATTTTTTACTAGGTAGCACTAGTACTACAGGCTATATATGTTAAAATATGCTCTGATCTAGTATTATTGTAATAACTTTTAATGCAACAATTTTGTTACAACAATTTATGATTAATTCAGCACATTGTTTCGTTAATCTAATTTGATTTTTAAACAGTTTTACAAGAAAAAAAAAACCTAGCACACCGAGAATAGGGTATAGTTGGGATATGTATAGATGATATCTGAAGGTAATTATAATTTCAGCAATGACATTTAAATTGTAGTTTATTAATAGCTACAACATTTTGATTTAAAACTAACAGTTCATTTATACCATAAAAAAAATTATACATTTCAATAATTTATAAAAATGTATATTTTAAATAATAATTACCATCTCCAAGATCATTCCATTCAGATGTAATACTAAGCACAGCTTCAGCATTATTATCAAAATCGTTTTCCTTAAAAAAATTTCAATTAATATCCACCATATTAAAAAATTTAATGAAATTATTATAGGTAATCAAATTGTTTACCAATTCAAATTCATCTCTAATTGGGTTATAGCCTATTTCTGCATATTGAGTTTTGGATAATGTAGAAAGATGTGTAACAGTTTGATTAACTTTAAAATTTACAGTGCGATCTTCTAGTTTTGGTTTTTTAATTGTATTCCACGTAACACGACCAATTGGACCATCCAAAAATTGTTTGGCAAACTGCACTTTAATTTCTAAAATTATTGAAATTTTAAAATAATATTAAGATACAAACAATCCAACAAATTTTCAAAGTATATAAAAAAAATCATCAAATTTTATTAGAGGTAATATTAATTTTATTTAATAAAATAGGATTTCTAAATTTTTGTATTTAGACTCGTATTAAAAAATCAGGTATAGTTGGTACAAAGTGAAGACTTGTATAAATTGGAATTTGAATATAAATTAAATGACTATCATAAAAAATGTTTCAATGTAAATCTGTAGATAGTATTTAATTTTTAAAGTAGACTATACCAAATTAATCATATCATATGATTGATAAATTGAGAAAAACATGTAACTAAAAGAATCCAATTATCAATATTATTTTTATCTTTCAAATAAATAAGTAGTTTATGATAGTGAATCATTCTATATAAATATTCTGTACTTGATTTAATCAATTAATAATATTGGAAAATAAAAATTCTCGCTATATTTGTAATATAAAAATAAAAATAATTTAATATATTAATTTAAAACTAAAAAATATTATAAATATAATTTTTATTTTTAATAATATTAACTATATGTGATCAACTATTATTATATATTTGTAATATTCTTAAACCATTGTATTATATGAAGAAAACATAGAGTTTTTTAAGTGTGTGTATGTGAACCTAAATGCCTTGGCCTTAGAAAAGCCCTGAACATAGTCATATTATTAAACCTCACCTGATGGGGATCGAATTAATACATTCTTTGGCAATTCATCCCAACACCCTAATGAATATTGTTCGGCAAAATCTAATAGATGCAAAAGTTCATCACCTGTCCAGCCATCATTAGTAAAAAAGTATTGCCCAGGAGACTTTTGACTCTATAAGAAAATTTAAACATCCGTATGAGAAAATACATTATACTTAAATGATTTAACAATAAAAAAAATAATAACAATTACTAAATATCTCTCATTTCTCAATGTAATTAGTCATTACTAATATTGAAAAACAACTTAATATTTTAAATTATTCTTTTATATAACAAAATATCTATCATTTTCTAAAAAACATTACCTTTAATTTATAACCATGGCAATTTTTGTGTTCTCCAATTTCTGCTCCGTGGCTAAAACACTGCAAATTAATAAACATATAAATTATATACAGGGTGTTCAGTAAGTCAGGAAACGGGTTTCTATTGTTCTCATTGTTACAAACAATGAGAACAATGTTAAAAACAATATTTTTTTTTGTAAATACTAGAAATAATCTTATAAATATCATTATGAATATTATATGGACATGAGCCCATAAGATAATTTCCGTTAGATGAAAAAATAAAAATATTTTTTCTTGGTGACTTTTTTTTGTCTATCACTGCAATATATTAACTATTATATACAAAAACAATCAATAAATATATAAATAATGCAATAATATAATAACCTGTAGTGCTTTCTACAAAATTTATTTGTATAAACATTAAAAGTTTATTTTAAATAAACCAGGAATACAATAGCAACACTTTATAAGTGTTTATAAAACTTTCAAGAGAGGGCAAGTTCAACTCTCTGTGAAATATGGAAAATAATTGCTAAAAAGGGCAAGTGGAAAAAAAAAAGATAACTGATTATTTTTCATGGAATATTTATACATCTTATTATAACCTAAAAATATTATTTTGAAATTTTAAGTCTGTAAATGTTTGTTTATTGCAACCATTAAATTTTTTTTTTTTCAAAAGATTTTTAAGGATATATTTTTGTATATATTTGGACAAATTTCATATAATGAAGGATAAGTCAATTTTGAATATTTTAAGATTATTAATAATCTAATTTTGAAGGAAATTTCAAGCCAAAGACAGTGGTATCAATATCATGTTCTTGTGACCATTGGTATAACATGAAGTAGTTATCAAATAAATTTGAATATACAACATACATTTTTATACATAGTATATTTTGTTTTTTTTATCTCTTGATAAACAACTATTTATGACTTGTCCTTATTTACATAAACTCCATCTAATTGAATATGAATCATACTAAAACAAGTTTAACCAGTTTCCAAATACTTTTTTTTTTCTGCCCACATAAAAAAAAACTGAAAGGCTTTTTTTATTAAAGTAAAAGCAGTGGTTTAGCACCTCAATTGAAGAATAAGTTTACTTTCCCCAAAAAAAATAAAAATTAAATTTTTTATCACATGAAAATATTTTCAATGCCTCCTAAGTAATTTTAGCACCCACTTTGGGTAATATTGTAATAGACAGATTATCGCGTAATCCAATAGGGGTGAGCACCGCACAGAATATATATGTATATATTTTTTATTTACATAGATATATACAGTAAGTTTAACACCACAATAGTTACAGTGATAATACAGAAAAATATATATATGTCTATACGCCTATATATATTTATTTATTTAAATTACACCTTTGTGCAACAAGTTATATTTATATATTTCTCGTTAGTTCGACACCAGTTAATAATAATAAATACAATTGCAAACAAAATGAAATTATAAAACGCAACAACCAGTCCAGGTTAACGTCAAAAACAGAACAAAACGCAATCTCAGTAATACAAATTCAGCGGTGGTCTTGTCATGGTTAAGAGTAGGGAGACACCCGATGACAACCAATTGTCATACTAATAGGTGGACGGCTGATATCGTGAGAGATACGGATGAGCGCCAGCCTAGAACGAAGGGTGGTGCCTTGTCAAGATGACATTAAAAATTTTATCACTAATATTTTTAGTTACTAATGGCTATATTTGCAGGGGTAGGTGTATAACTAAAAGCAAAATGTTATGCAATTACAAATTTTTTTGGCCTGATTTAATATTAAATTAAATTTTAAGTTATTGACATTGGATGTTGATTATAAGTTACATAATATGCAACTCATAAATTCATAAATTTATTATATAAAGTTATATATTTGGTATATTATACTAAATATATATAAGTTACAGGTCATTAAAAGTAAGAAAAATCTAAAAAGATTTTTTTTTTCTTATAAAAATAAAATTAGCCTATATCTAGCATACCGGCAAACAAAGTTGAAAGAATGAACACTCTAAACAAACAACAGTCAAATTATCAATAACATCTTGGCAATAAGTGCAGGTATTGTCCATAATAATAAAATCTGAAACACATATGATTATAAAATTAGAATACAGATATAGGAAACCTAGTTTACCATAAAAACAAATTATGACTAAAAAATAGAAAAGAAAGTATATTTTAAATAACTAATTTTTTCTTTTTCATTTGGTGATATTCTTCATAAACATAATGTCACAGCTATGTAAACTGTAACAATTTTTTTAAATGTTTTATAACAGTATGTTTCAACTAGAAGTTGCAAACTAATTATTAAGATATTAAAATATAATTTATATTTGATAATTTCTTAGGTGTGGATTACTAAAAAACTAAAAAAAACCAATTAGTGGGTGCCATATTAGAAAGGTTGAGAATCACTACTTTAATAAAATTTTAAAAATTTTAAATAGTCATAATTTGCTGGCTAACATTCAAAAGCTGATGATATGTCATATAAATGAGTTTTTAAGATTTTTCATAAATAAAATAATGTTTTCTTTAATATGTTTAAAAATTACAGTTAAATCTTAACAGATGTTTTTTTTTCCATTCCAAAAGAACAAAATGGCCAAAAACACTATTAAAATTATTAGTTTGTTTTTGTTCTCCTGAAAAATTCGTAAAATGGTATATTAGTTTTTGGAAAATCACTTAATAATTCTATACTGTTTAATAATGAAATTTAAATTGTTTATTTATTTTATAATTTTTTCAAACTTATATTATAGTTTCAAACAAAGAAGTATCAAGTTCAGAAGATTTATTAGTAATTTTTCTACTAGATGACTAATCATTGTAAAGGAATATTTATGATAATAGAAAAATTAAAAAATGTAAATTTATAAAAATTATTATTGATTATTAATCTAATAGATGTAAGTAATTATAATATATTAACATAAGATAATAAGTATTCAAAACTTAGAAAATCACAATTTTGCTTTTGTACTTGATAAAACCTTTTACAATTAATATTTAGTTAATAATTAATCAAAATAAAATTAATTTTTTTTACTATGAATAATTGATTTTAATTTACTTATTAATCATAAAATAATGCTTACTTTAATTTAATTTTTAAAGCAACGATTAAAAATAATCAGATGCACATTTATATTACTAAGGATCACATAATTTCTAAGATCATATACACTATTAAAATAAAGTAACGTACTTGGCTAATTAAATTAAACCAGTGCCAATAATCAAAAATGTCTGTTGTCACAAATTTACTTCTCTAGTTGGAGCAAAAAAAAATTTCAAGATTCTGTTATCAGTAAGCTGAGTAACCGTTTGTGAAATAATATTGATAACAAAACAAAACAAAAACTTAGTTTTGAAATATGTTGAGCTGCGTCAATTTGTTCCATATACTTTTTTTCCTTGTGGTTCTATAGTACTACAACAGATAAGATAAACAGTAAGAAAATATGTGTGTGAAGTTAGCAATTCCTTTCTAGCAATTTCTAATCAGACATAGTTAGAATATATACCGCTAGAGGGCGCAAACTGTTGAATGAATTTTATATTATATTCTAATTTTAACAAAAAGTATTTCCTGGAGNTGGTGTTAATCTATACAATAGAAAATATACATAGTTGTATATTTAATCATATGAGCCGAGTTTCGATTTAATTTTTTTTTCAAAATTAGCTAGATTTCAGAGATTTTGGTATTGATATGAGGTATTAATTAATATTGTTATATGTTTTTACCCTATTTTGTTACGAGCGTAGCCTCGTTTATTAAATTTTAGACCAATATATCAAAAAGAACTAATATTTTTATTTAGAGGGGTCTCAATTTTTAGTTTAATCCGTTAAAGATCCAACAATGCCAATAATAAATGTTGGTTAAAATCAAGATTAGGGCTACCATCATAGGCGCAATTAAAACCGAAATGCTGGAAATTAAGTTATACTCACACCTCGAATAACATTTCTTAGGTAATATTCATTATCAAATTATCATAAAGATGTTTCAAATTATGTATATAAAAAAAAATCCTTTGTAAATATAGAAAAAGTACAATATTTTGAGGAGTTTAAAACTTATAATTTTTAAATTTTTAAATATTTGTGGTTTTGTTTTATAAAAATCTAAAAACGAAATAAAATAAGTAACTCATTAGTTTTAATTTAATATATGATTAAAAGATGCAATATTTCAGCATTTTTTTTAAGTTAGATTAAAAAAATTCTACTTATTACATATATGTACAATTTTTAAACTCTCATATAAAGGGAAATGGTCCGATTTTTGAAAAGAGTATGTCCGATAAAAGGGATAAAAAAATTGGTCATGATAATTAACAATATTCGCATATTTTAACAAAAAAAAAATTGTTTTAATTTTTTGGCATATCTGACAAATTGTAACCTACACTAAATTAATGTTCTTTAAATTTATCATATTGTTGAAAAAGAAAACGTTTTGAAAAGTTATCTACTATGAATAAATTATTATTGAAGCCAAAATTTTCACAAGTTATTTATATTATGTAGCATTTTGGTTGTAGTATTCTAAATTTTGAATAAGTAGCTTGCTTTATTAGTTCGACAATAATAGAATATAATGTACAGATTTGCATCGAAAAATTTTATTATGATAGTAATGTAAATCACTTCGAAATAGTGAAACGTTGCATGGTGGGGTCCCACCAATTGGACCCAACAATTGGGTCCAATTGTTCTGAATTTTTTTATTTTAAAAAACAGACATATATTTTTAGACTTATTAATTATTATAGATTTATGTCATATAAAAAGTATTCTATACTTTTTTAATCGCCACATATATAATTTACAAGAAAATGTAATTTTTTTAAATTCTTCGGCATGTATATTTTTTACTTAATATTAGTTTTTCTGGAAAATCGAAAGAACTAAGCTTCAACAATCCAACATTCTCCAATGCTTAACAAGATCAATGTTGGTTTTATAAAAAAATAAATGAATGTCATCATGAGTTTGAATATGAATGCTTTTCGATTTTGAGCTTAATAAATGAGAATACTATGCATTCATTTTTCATATAATATTCCTAACCTTGCTAAAAAAAAAAAAGTATAAATTTTGTTTTATAATCTCTTCATTATTTTATGTGTTGTTAATTTTAAAAGGAAAGTTCACTGTGATAATTTTGAACTAGTTTACTTTTAAGGAAATCTTTCTCTTCACTGTTAAAAATTAATATTTATGGTAAATTATTACATCTCCCTTGAGTTGGTACTGTAAGTAAATAGATTCAAATAATGACTTTATAATCTTATTTATTTAAAAAAATGTATTTTACAATAGTTACAAATTAATTAATGATCATATACATAATTTAATGTTCCAATTTATTTTCTGAAACTGATTTTGAAATCCAATCTAAGTAAGCAGGGTTTCCATTTTCTATCTGAAATTATTTTTTTTAATGACAAATATTTTAAAATATTTCATACTTTATTTATTTCAATCATGAACTAAGATAAAATCAACTAGACACAAGGCATTATTAGACAATTTTGTTATACATTTCTTGTAAAACAGGGGATTTTGAAGTAATGATGCCATAAATAATTATACATGTATTTTCACAATTCTCCACTCCATTTTTAAAGTTTTTCAACTTGCAAACATATTGACACTAGAATACTGTGAACAAATATTACCCCTTCTAAGGAATTTTTATAACAAAACCGAATCTACATCTGAGTGAATCACACTCTCCAATACCGCCAGGTTTATTTCATCTTAATTGATGATTTCAATAATACTAATAAAAAATATGTAATAAGTATAATAGTAATTTTACAATAAATTTTTTAGACAAAGTCTGTGGAAATTATTTCTTAACAATATAACAATTTCTTGGATGCCCTACACACATAAAAAATCTATAATTATATATAATATTCATAGAACACCATGACAAATTTTATTTCTTAAAAAAACTTTAAAAATCATGTCAGTAGTCATAAAATCTACTCCAAATATTTTGCAATTGTTATCTTTTTTTTTTACATAAAATTTAACATACGCAGAATGTTTAAATCAAATAAATTTTTAATGAAAATATAATTTACAGATAAAATTAAAAGATTAACAGATTTTAAATTGTAAACTATTATTTTACTTTTTTTATTTTTTAATTATTATTTTTAAACAGTTTTACATTTAATTATAAAATTTTATGTCTTTTGAAAAGTTTAAGAAAATGAACCCGATACTTTATTACACCTTCAATTTGATTAAATAAAAAAAAAAAATTCAAAATGTTAATATATAGTAATAATATAAAAAATATTTTTTATGGAAATTTAAAATACTAACTTTTGTTGAAATAACTTCACAGACATCATAAGGATGTTTAGACCTGCAGTAAAAATATATAACAGTATAAAAATTAAAATTAAAATAGAATAATTATAGCATACTTGATATATTGAGTCAATTCATCAACTTTTGATGTACTAGTTTTAATTAGCTAAAAAAAACAAAGTTAAAAAATAATTTATCTTTATAATTCATAATATCAATTATAATTATTATTATGAAATAATAATAAATGTCAGAAAAAAAAAAATACAGAAATATAAAATAGAAAAAAAAAACTTTTAGCTATTTCATGGATTATATAAAAATGTAATATAGCTATTTTTATATTTTTATGGGAGACTTAATATAAAAATAGAAATTAATAATACGTAATAACAATTAATTTTTCAAACAAATTTATTATATAGAAAATGTTTTCAAATGTATAAGTTCTGAAGATACTATTGAATTCTCCACTATTTTTATCATAAGTATTGATTCAATATTTTTGGAAATAATAAATTTACTATAACTATAATATATATAACTTGACTTACAGTTAGAAACATTTCACAATAGATGTACTAATAAAAGATTAAAACAATTATTTAGTTTTTTTAGGGTTATGCTTTGGAAAATTAACCATTATTAAAAAATTAAACAAGTATTAACTTTTATTTAATAAATACAGACAATTTTTATGTCTAAGAAAAGTTTGAAATCTTCAAGTCAATTTATTGAACGACCAAAATGACTGAAATTAAATATTTATAATTAAATACTGCCAAATTAAAATATAAATAATTGTTGTTTAAAAGAATTAATGACCAATCTGTACAATGTATTAATTAAAAATAATAATATACTAATTAATGACTACATTTTTTATACTTGGGTCATTCAATGTTTTATTCCTATTTTAGTAGATTTTTGAATATTTAATACTTACTGAAGTCCCTATAATAAATAAGGTATTTAATAAAATTTAATTGTTCAATAAAAATTTAAAAATTCAATACCATCAATATCTCAGAATCTTCATTAATTTTATCATCCCATTCATAAATTGATGTTATTGATGGAATAATATTAACACACGCAGCTAACTTTTGTGTAATAATACCACTGAAAATGATGTTAAACAAAATTTTTAATAGAAACACTAATTTATAATTATAACTCTTCAAATACAATAGTTTGTTTAATAATTAAAATAAAATCTATTAAATTTAAAAAAATAACTGATAAAAATGTCTTAGTTTAGAGTATTATAGATTAATATAGTTTTTCTTAACTAAAATAGTTAGAAATAAAATTTTTTTTTTCAAATTAAATTCTTCAAGTAAAATTTTAATAGAAACTATTTAAAACCATTTTTAAACTTAAGTATTATTAGTTTTATAAAATATGTGTATCAGTTTAAGCTATTTACGGATATTTTGACTTTTGTGCAGTTAAATTATTAACAAATTTAAAAAAAAATTCATACAAAATTTTATACCAATATGTTTTTCTGTTTTTTAAATGAATATTAAAAAAATTTTACTTTGTCAAGCAAAAAAAAAAGAAATATGCTTTTAATAATATTTGATATATTTCTAATTAATTTTAAACAATTATAAATATCTTACCGAGCCAAATTTTTTGCAATGTCAACTGATGGTGCAGTAACATACGCAATAGAATGTAATCCAGATTTATACATACTGTAATTTTAAAGATTTTTTAAGATTATTGATAGAGAATATTTCTTTTTGTGAGTTTCAAATTAAGTAAATGTCAAAAATAAGAATTTCTCTAATGATTTCTTGTTACGTCTCTGATGTTATATATGTCTGTGAAGTTGAATAGTTATAAGCCGCCAAATATAATCAATGATTTACATAACCTATTTGACGCATAGAACTTAGTATAAGGCCTATGATTTGACAACGACTTATTTGATATGATATCTTTATCACTACTTTATTGTTGATAAAGTCTATGAATACACGAAAGGTTACTTACAGTCCTGCAGCAAAATTCTAATTTCAAATTACACGTTAGGCATGTTTCATTTCATTAGCAATATTTAATTATTCAGTGATTAGTATTAAAACAAATTGTTGTACATCATATAGTAGTCTCAATAAATCAGGTAATTACTGTGTATAATAATTTATATTTACTTTACCATAGTTTTTTAACTCTTTAATCTGAATTCTTTTTAGTATTTTTCTTATTTAAGTAACCTTTAGAGCTTTAATTAGTCAATACAATAACAGTACAACTTACAAGAATAGTTAGATTTAATGGGTATGCTGAAAACGTAATTTCAAAATTAGTATGAATACAAAAGTGGAATAAAGAAAGGTAGGCAGCTAGCACACTCACAAGCTTGGTAGAATAAAACAATTATTAGGTCGCTCATTTTATATTATCTGAGAAATTCAAATAGACTATCTAGAATTGTTAAGAATTTTGGTGTTACTTTAGTAACATCTAAAAGTAATAATATAAGTGATTTATTAGATAACCCTAAGGATAAAGTAGTAGAAGGTAAAATTGGGCATTTATAAGGTCCAATGTGAAAGTTGTAATAAGTGTTATGTAGGACATACCAAAAGAAACATAGGGGTTAAGTTTTAAAGAGCATTTAATAAACATTTAAAATCTAGATGTTGATGAAGATCCCGTAGCTTAAAATTTATTGACACATATTGAACACACATCATTAAAACCAAAAAACTAAGAAAAAACGTAAATAATTAAAAAAGAACTCAATATAAGGTAGGCAATACAAATATTTAAAAATATATACAATTTAATTAATTAGTATCTAGACACACTGAAAAATTCATTATTAAAATTGTGTAAACTGGTGAAATGTTATATCATCACTTAGTAATAATGTCACTAGGAATATAAGGCGATTTTTTTGGTAGGGTACGTATCTGCTATATTTTAGTAATTTTATTAGCTTTTTGAGGAAATATTTTTTAGTTTTAAATTATTTTTTTTAATATAATTTTAATTGTAAATAATATTAGCCACGAGTGATCAATTTTTATTATAAAAATGTTGAAATTTACCTAGTTTTAAAATCATAATTTTTTTGTGGGGTTCTTCCATTTATGAGGAACGAAGATTTGAAAAATTTTCTAGGGTAATGTCTTCAATTAGATATAGTTTATGATTTTTGGATGTATTGTTGAAAAAAATTAGTTAAGTGAGAGTTGAAAAAAGTAAAGTAAAAATAAATATTATGGTCAATTAATACCTTCTCAGCATCATAGCTTAAATAATACAAAAGTAGGAATATAGATAAAATTTTATAAATACACTGTCAATATGATTTATTATTAAAGCCTTGAAACTATTAACTAAAAATTGTAGATTTGAGTATTATAAATTAGTGTATAATCCTGTTTTTTTTTTTTATAAATAAAATAGGTTTTAAAGTCAAATCAAAATTTTTTTTTTTAATTTTTTAGTGTTCAGTGGTAATATATTTAGTATCATTGTTTCAACATTCTTTTTTCAAAATATATTCTTTTACCAAGGTACTTAGGGGTTTAAAATCATCAAATTATTTGGTTTTCAATCGTTGACCATGTTCCAAAAATCCTGAAATTTCAATATTACATTAAATTACATCAATTAAATTTGCTTTATTTTTGTGTCTGTGTATCAAACTGATTAACCCCTATTGCACCAATTTTGCTCAACGATATGTCATAAGATTACAAAACGTTGAAGCTATTAGTGATATATTTTTTAAAAATTTACCCTTAGTATTAAAATTACTAACCAAAATAATGCCTTATTCACAATTTATGGAGTGATTCCTAATCTCCAGTTATTTAAATTATGCCTATATTGTTTCATTATATCTGATTTCATTATTTTCTTTGTGTTTATTCCATAATTCATTTAAATCCAGTTTATAACAAAATTATTATGATTACAAAAATCATTCTAGTGTTCACATCTTCCAGAAGGCCAGTTTACTTGTAAAGTAGGAGAATAATGTATAGAATACTATATAACTACTAAAATAGCAGTTTTAACATACAGTACTGGATTCGATGTTTCCATTCTTTGTAACAATTCTGGAACTCAGTTACTGGAATAGCTTTAAGTTCATCAGTCACAGAAATTTTAATATTCATAGTAATATGACCAAATCATTTAAGTTTATTTTCTCTCACCTTATCCACAAATAATACTACACTGTTATATGTTTGTTCTTATCCTATCTTCTCTAGTCACTCATCCATTTAAGCATTCTCGTGTAATGTTACACTCATTAAAACTTTCCACCTCTCCTATCTTATCCTTGCTTATTGTCACTAATCTCCTTACTTCACCTACCTTGTGTTCTCCTTTGTCAAACTTATACTCTGTTTTACTCCTATTTATTCTCAATTCTTTTCATTTGAGAGTTAGTCCAACTTAGAATTAAGTAATGATATCCCTACACAATTGACACTACAAGCTTTAGATAGGCCTGTAAACATCACTGGTTAAACAGCTACCACATAATTTGTTTGACTGATATCAAAAAATTAATTTTTTTGGCTTTCTCTGTCTCTATCTACTTTATTTTTCACCTATTTATCTTGCGTTCATCCGAGTGGGACAATTCCTCTAAGTTCTGTTGACATCTCCTCATGTTTTTTGACAAAATTTTACACTGGCTGTCAACGTGATACAACCTATTTAGTCACCTCTTATGACTTATAGAGGGCCATGGAAATATTCTTATGCCCTATCTACAGGGAAATATATGAACTGATTAATCATTTAAATTGTACATAAATACAATATATGTTAAGTACTTGTGCTTTAAAGGTTATAGTTGGATATATTTGGGACTGTAAACAATTTTCTAACACTCTTTGCTTAAAAAGTAGCCTTCTGTACATTGATAAGATCTACTATTAAATATGGGGCGCAATAGATTATAATTTGAAATCAAAATCAGGTAGATCTTATGAATAAATTAGAATCCATTCAAAAATGGTTTTTAAAGTTTAAATTAATATTTGAGCTTTGAATAATATTTATCTATTGAGAGATTTACACAACAACCTGACAATTAATTGACCATTAATTATAATTAATTCAAAATAAAAAGTAAAATTATGGAAGGTAAGAAACAGAAATTGATTAATTCCTAATAAAGGTAAATTTTCAAAATAAGTGAAATTGTTATGTTGCAGCATATCCATCAATTGTTTTACAAATAATGGCTATTTTTACTGGTAAAAAAACAAATTTCGTATATATATATATATATATATTTACAAGTTTAATAAATATATACTTGAAATGAAAAAATAAAAAATCTTGTAGATTTGACATTTCCATAGAAACTAGTACTTTTTAATTCAATAAGTATATTAATGAGAGTTACTGCAAATGTGTTTATTTATGTCCAATTAGATAATTAAATTAATAATTTTTTTGTGACTTATCTTTATAGAATTATGTTGGGTAGGATTGTTTCAAGATTTTAGTAGGTAAGTTAAAAATTGTTAAGCACCTCTTAAATGTTATATTTTTTGTAAAAACATTTATAAAGAACCCTTTTTTTTAATAAAAATTGATCACTTATGTCTAATATCATTTAAAATTAAAATTATTAATTTAAAACTAAAAGTTATAAAAAAAAATACCTGTATATGTTTAATGTTGGTAATGATAATATTGTTCCTGAAATACATATCTGTCATTTTTTAGTCATTTTTGTTAGCTTTTGAGCTAAATATATTTTTAATTTAAAATTAATATTTTAAATATAATTTTAATTTTAAATAACTTCTTTTTGATTGAGGTTTAAGCATTTACAAATATTTCTATTATTGGTCTATTATAGTAATAGGGTTCAGAAGATACTTCATATACTGTGAAACTCAATAGTTTTGTTCTGCCTGCTTTAAGCTTAAGATAAACTAATAGTTAAACCAGCCTAACTCGCCAAGCCCAAAAGAGCTCATCATGAGCCAAGGGAAGACAAAGGTAAAATTGAAACATCATGGATTTTGTACTTTTTTGGTTCTTGTGAGGCTGGTTTAATTATTAGTTTATCTTACAAGCACCAATCATGTTTGACAACTTGACTTATATACTACAAACAGTCTTAGAGGAAATTGCCAGTAACATAACGGTGATCTTTCCCATTTCCTATGTGAGCTTGTTATCATATGAAGAGTAGTTGACAGTGTGATCAGAGCCCAACCCAACCAATTAATTGATCAATTTTCTTATGTTTACTAGATGTGGCATTATGTAGGATAAGAAATTACTGATGGTAGTACAATTTACTCTTTTTAATAAATAATTTTGTGTATATGTTTAACTAATAGAAAAGATAAGATAAAAAAAGAAAAAGCTGTGTATGGTAAATATAGATTTGGAAAAAGCGTATAATAGAGTACCAAGAGAGGTTTTAATGTGGGCATTAATGAGAAAAGGAGTCTCGAAAAGGTACATTAATATAATAGAAAATACGTATGATGGCACTTGTATCAGGGTAAAAAGTGTGGGAGGAATAACAGAAGGTTTTAGGGTAAGAGTAGGAGTGCACCAAGGTTATACTTACTTATTTTCTATAGTTATGGATGAAATAACTAAAGAAATACAAGTTGCTATGGTGCATATTGTTTGCTGATGATATAGTGTTAATAGGAAAAAAAAGGGAGGAAATTAATCAAATACTAGAGGTGTGGATATTAGCTTTTGAAGAAAAGGGTTTAAGAATAAGTAAGAGTAAGACAGAGTATATACAGTACAAGTTTGACAAAGAAGAACACGAGGTAGGTTGGGTTCAGGAGACAAGTAGGAGATCAATGCTTACTAATATATTTCAACTTTATCTGATAATTATTTCTGATACAATATGTTGAAAGTAATTTAAAAAATGTTACCTTAATGTTCTATAAATTGAAAATAATATTGAAGTTATTATAATATTATTGTATTATAATAACTGCTATAGGGTTAGTAAGATAATTTAGAGAATTTAGTGGCCCATGCGTTCCATTACACCATAGTAGGACTGGGCGGAGAATGATAAGGGAACTGATCTAATGAACTCTTAAAATACATTACTTATAATATAAATATAATATTATTGTATATAAGGAGATTGGCTGAAAATATATAATTTGATATATTTTTTTTTATAAATTTGACCTTTTACTGCTCACAAACTGTGCCACGACCCCCCTGTGCTGGATTTTTTTAAAATTTAAAATATGTAATATGCTATAAATATAAACAAAATTATTAAATACTTAGTAAAAATACCTGATAAATATTAATTTTAGGCTATGGCTTTAACAAAGTTTTATTTTTTATTCTCTATGTTTTATTAATGACTTAAAATTTTCATAGATTTTTATGTTATTTAAAATATTTATACACATATCCACATCTCTATTTTTGCTATAAATGAAAATTTACTATTAATAAATAAAATATCAATTATTAATTTGTTTATATATTTCAGTTAACTCAAATTTTAAAGTTTCAAAATGGGTGTTTTTTCAAATTTAGTAAGTATTCTATGAAATTGTTTATTTGTATAGTAATTAATAATTAATAATGGCCAAAACTTATAATACTATAAAAAAATGATAATGCTCAAATAAAAAAATTTAATAGTTTTATGCGTTTGATTTAACATATCTTATAATTACACATATAAAAAAAAATTTAAAAATGACAAATAAAAATTAATTTTTTTACTTAAACATAATTTTCGACGTTTAAAAAAATTAAATTATGTTCATCTAATTTATATTTTAATTTTAAAAAAATGTTTGGACAATATTGGCCACAAATAATATTGTTATAAGAAATTATATCAATTCAATAAAAATTATTTTAACATTTCAATTACTTAATTTAAGAAAAACATTGGAAGTTCTTTGGTTATACATTTGAAATTTGTGTTTTATTATAAAAATTCACCCAAAAAATTATAGGTCAATCATCAAACTCATATTAAAAATTGATCAATAATGACACTTTTTTTTTATTTTATAAAAATAATGAGAACTCTTTAAAAAAAATTATAAACTAAATTATAAATTTAATTGTTTTGTACGTGATATATACTTACAATTTTTTTTCAAAACTCTTTAGATCTTCGGAAAAATTTCAAATTATTTATTTATTAATTTATAGTTAAAATTACAGGCAATAGCCAAAAAATACAGTATGTAATTGACAGCTAATTAATCTACTCAAAATTACCATAAAAACTTAAAAATAGTATGTATTAAAACAAAAGTAAACTTAGTACCAAAAATAATGAGATCAAAACATATTTTAATTAAGATGTATACAAATATAAATAAGATCAAAATTAAATTTTTATTTATATAATCACGTTATATGACTATATTATTTATGATAAGAGTGCATAAAATTAAGGTCATTATTTGCTATGCACATTGACGTGGGAAAGCGGAGTAAAATATATGATTAGAAAAATATTAGAAATAGGACAGGGATATTAATTAAACTAGCTGTAATTTAGAAAGTAAACGAATATTAGTCATAACTTCTGTCAGATAAAGAAGAAAGTTGCAAGAAATTTTGAAAAGGAGTTAAGTCATGAAATGGATGGGGAATTTTAAGGATAAAAGAAACAAAGTGCAAAAATGTACGCTAGACTCTTTTGAAAATCATAGAGTCTGTATCTGTGTAAGGATCCCATAACACTGAATTATATTAAAGAATAAAGCAAACCAACTAGCAAAAAAGGATTTTTAGAGAATTTGAGAGATGAAACTTATGAGCGACATGTTTCTTCAATATGAAGGCAAAAATTTAAAGTAGGAGTAAGAAGAAACTCTAGGTCAACTTTAAAGATGCAATAGGGAAGTTATGAATATTATAAATTGAAGAAATTTGACAAGTAATACTTGTCTACTAAGTAAATACAAGTAAAAAGTCATTAATAGTACATAGAAGTATTAAACGTCAAGCCAATTGCTTCAACCCAACTAACTAAGCAATCTAAATCAGTTTGAAGTAAAATTACATCAAAACTGTTAAGAACACACATGGATAATTTGAAGTCATCTGCAATAAGGAAGTATTTTAGCATGCTGTAGAATTAATGCCATTTACAAAAATTGAAAAAGAAGGGGAGAAAGGATTGGACCTTGTGAAACACTGGAGGAGTTATTACTTCAGAAGACTATCTTTGAACATTTACCTACTGTTTTCTTTCAGTTAAATATATGACTAATTTCAAGAAATTCCTAGATTATTCCAAAAGCAAAATGAACTCTTATTTTCTTAGTTACATCCTGTTTAGTAGTTCTTTGATTTATAAGTATAATAAATGATTATCTAGTAATTGAATTTAGTCTGAAATTGTTAATGAATAATTTAATATTGTAATTTTTACGGAGAAATTATAAAAAATTATGAAGTAGTTATTATTATTATAAAAATTGAAGAGCTTGATGCAATATTAAAAATGGTTTCCTATTTAATAGAATAAAGAAAAAAAATGCACAAAAAGACATCTCAGATTCCTATCGAAGCTAAAATTATTTATAAAAAAGTTATTATTTTAAAAAAAATCTAGTGGCTAATGTTATAAGAATCACTCTGTATAAATCCAATATAACCCTATAATATATGTTTATATATTTTAGACTCCTCTAGAAAAAATATTCTGGTTACGGAATATGGTATATTACACTACAAAAATTTCAAAATAACTATTTCTTGAGTGTTTATTTTTTGAAAATGTTGACTGGTAAATTGTAACTATTTATTGTTATTTGGTAAGCCATAGATGGAATAACTTTAAAGTGAAATATTTGATATGATTGAGTTGCTAGATTCCTCCTATTTACATCACACACTTATTTTATGACTTTGATTTAATAAAAATAAAGATCTTCATGTTACAAAGATACACTACTTTTCATTCAGTACAAAAGAACCATTTCATAATTAATTATTTATTTTATAATAAATTTACTTTAAAACGTGGAGACGATGACTTAACAAATTGTGACAGTTGTTTAATTATGTTGTAAATTAATAATTTATACTAATATTTTTCAGGTTACATTTGCTGTAGGAATGTATTCAGGAATATATATTGCACAAAATTATAATGTAAGTTCTTGTTGCACTATTTTATAAAGATGTTATGTGAAATTCAATAATTATCACTTTAATATATATAAATTTGAAATAAAAACAATAAGTTTTAGAGAAATTATAATATCCACAGATATATTACATATGAATTTATTTGTTATTAAAGTGTATGGTCATTTAGATGTGTGATTTAATTTTATGAAGTTTTATTTTTATATTATTACCATAGGAGTTTTTAATATTGTTTGTTGATTAAACATCATCAATAGTACTTAATAATTTTATTTCAATATTACATTTTGCACTTTTATTGGCTATTTTATATATTTTTTTGGCCTATCCACCAACTAGTGTTTCAGTTGTTCTTAGGATCATATTTCTTTTATATAAGTGTAACATTTTAGTCACAAAGTTAATACAGTAGTTAAAGTATTATAAGATAATATTATTCTTTCTCATAATAATCCTTAGTCCATAATTGTTCGCCTCCTACTTTTCTTCAGTATACTCCTCCACTAATTTTGACATTGATACTGATCAATTGGATTTAGAGACTTTTGATTTGCCAAATAAAATTAACTTCAGTGTGAGGACATTTGTGACAGTCTTACAGCTTTGTGTGGGGTCTGTTGTCCCCAATGGACTCTGTGGTGAATTCATTTACCAGTTGAGACACTATGTTCCTTACCCACTATGGCTCATTTTTAGAAGATCTTTGGATGATGGAGTTTTCCTATCAATCTTAAAATTTAGCTCCATCTCCCCTATTTCTAAAACTGGCTGTCCCTCAGTTATTTCAAGTTACAGACCAATTTCCATTCAGTCACATGTTTCCAAGATTAATACGCTCAATTAAGTAGATCTTTTTAAAAACTTTTTTTTCATTTGTTTTTTTTAGTTAAAGTAAATCATTAAAATTAATTAATTTCTGAATATTTCCATAGTAGAATCTTTTTAAACAAGAAAATTTAATTAGAAATTATTACTATGATTTTTATTTAAGTGATCTATTACAATAAAAATGTAAAAAAAAATCGAACTTTTCGGATAAATTTACTGTAAATAGTAATTATAAAATTTCCTGACTGCATATTAATCTTAAAATTTCATTTTTTTCTATATAATAATGTCAATTTCAAATTTAAAAATTTCTTGAGCTAAACGTTATGGTAATAAATTCATTTTTTTTTTATTATTATAAACTTTCACTTTAAAAGACAAAATAAAGAAGGTTAAAAATATTTTAAAATATTAATCACGGAGAGCTGTAGATTTTCTAACACTGATATAATTTAATCATAACATGACTTTTTTTTAGGTGGCAAAAGTAGACGAACCAAAAGTGCTTGTAGATAAACTTCAAGCCTATATTGAAACCTTAATTAAGCCAAAATAATATGTCAATAAGATAGTTAAATTGTTGTTAAATTTGTTTGTGATAGTTTGATTTATATTTATAAAAGTTCACTATCCAATATTAATTAATCAATACAATTTCTTAAATGTATTAACTATTTTCAATTATATGTTATTTTATGTCATAATACAAAAAAAAAAAATTATCACTATAATTGTGTTGAACTACAAATACTTTTTTTCATAACAAAATAGAACTTAAGTAGAACTAATTAAAAACACCTAATTAAATGATATATTTTCTGCTGATATGTATTCCATAAAAATTAATGATATTTAAAAAGTATTTATTAAATTAAAAAATTTTATTCAACCTCTCCCTATACAGGGTGATTGACTAACTATGCCTCACGAATTATCTCTGAAAATATAAGAGTTATAAACAATTTTTTTTTTTTAATCCTTATGGATCTTTGATGAGCTGTTTCACGAGAAAATTTAAATTTTTACCACCATCCCTTTTGCTTAAAAATAGTGTTAACTTCATATTTTCAAATGGCAACACTATTTTTTTTTTATACCAATAGATTTAGTTTAATAAAAAAAAAATGTTTTGTAAAAAAAATATTTTATTTTATTAAATATTAAGCGCTCCACGGCTCTCTAAAGTTTAGGGTTTATTAAGAAAAAATCATTACAGACGAGAACGTTATGGATCGTAAATCGATAAGCGCTACCACTTCTTATCGGTACACTAAATAATAACGATACTATATTTACCCGACTACTGTTTTATTTGTTAAATCCCCTAAACTTAAAATAGTAATATCTCGCTTAGAATTTATTAAAATTGATTTTTTTTTTTTTGAGAAAATTTTTTTTTTTATTATTAACAAGATTAATAAAAAAAAAACTGGGTTGCTATTTGAAAAACTAAAGTTGATATTGATTTAATGGTTGAGGGATGAAGATTGAATCTTCATTTTTCTTGTCAAGTAGCTCAACAAAGATTTATAACAAATAAAATAATTACATATACGATAATACTAATATTTTTAAAGAAAATTCGTGAGGCATAGTTAGTCAATCACCTGTATTGTACGCAGGTTAAAAATTTACTTTTATAACGTCTTCTTTAGTATCGATGTGAAGCTAAGAAGGTAATAATTTTATTATGTTTTAGCTTCGATGCGAAGCTGAGAAGGTATTGGTTTTACTATGATGTGTTTTTTTTTTTTTTTTTTTTTTTTTTTTTTTTTGTGTCTGTTACCACTTTTTCTCAGCTCTCACCGAACGGATTTCTTTCAACGATACGTCAAAAGATCACAAATTGTATCTAGTCGAAGACATTACCCTTCAAAATTGAAAAAATTTCCCTCGTTCCCCGTAAATGGGGGAAACCTCCAAAAAAATTACAAATTTAAAAATCGCTAATTTTCGAAATTTTTTCAATTTTTTTTACTAAAAACTGCCGTAACTTTTTCAAAAATGAACATATCAATATAATTTTTTTTTTTATAGATGCTTGATGTCTTTACCTATCATTTGGTATATTTTTTTTGTAAATCTGACACTTAACCTGCCCACAGGGGGGGATTTAAAATGACAACTTTTTCACAAAAAATTAACTTTTTCAACTTAACTTTTGAAAATGTTCCGGAAGGTCTGACACTTTTATATATATCTTAAATTAAAGCTAATGTAATGTACTTTAATTTGAAAAAAAAAAATTTGACCTCTGGACTTGTCTTCATGGTGAAAACGGCTACCGAATGCTATTTTTGTGTGAAAATTTTCGATTTTATAATTTACATTTTTTACTTTAAAGTGCTATAACTTTTTAAAAAATGTATGGATCAATACAATTTTTTCATGAGAAGTAGTATTTATATACATCTTTCATTGGATATACTTTTTTTTTAAATCAGACTATTTCCCTATATATGGGGGGGCTTCAAATATAAAAAATGCATATAGAAAGTAGAACTTTTTCAACTTAACTTTTGAAAGTGTTCCGGAAGGTCTGACACTTTTATATATATCTTAAATTAAAGCTAATGTAATATACTTTAATTTGACCTCTGGACTTGTCTTCACGGCGAAAATGGCTATCAAATGCTATTTTTGTGTGAAAATTCTCGAATTCTTTATTATTTATATTATATTTAACTTTATAATGCTATAACTTATTGAAAAGTTTATGGATCCACACAATTTTTTTATGAGAAATAATATTTTTTAATAAACTCTTTTTCATTCGACATACTTTATCTTAATCAGGATATTAATAAGAAACCAGCAGATCAAGTAGCTTTTGGAATAAAACACCAATTTTTTTAAAATTAATCACTATTTAAGATTTGCATCGAAGCGTTTATTATTGATAGTGATTTTAATCACTGTCAAATATCATTATACTTGATCCAACTATGCCACGTCACCACTGTGCCGCGACCCCCCTGTGCTGGGTTTTTTAATTTTATGTCTGTCGTCACTTTTTTTCAGCTGTCATCGGACATTTCTTTCAACCATACGTCAAAAGATCACAAATCATACCTAGTTGAAGACATTCCCCTTAAAAATTAAAAAAAATTCCCCCGTTCTCTAATAATAGAGGAAATCCCCAAAAAAGTTACAATTTTATAAATTGGTAATTTTTGTCATTTTTATTCTTAAAACTGCCATAACTTTTTCAAAAATTAACAAATAAAAACATTTTTTATTATATTGAACCTTTAGGCATTTCTCTCTCATTTGATATAATTTTTTTTGAAAACCTGACTATTTACCTGTCCACATTTAGGATTCAAAATAGCAACTTTTCAAAAAAGCCAATTTTTTTCAACTGAACTTTTGAAAATGTTCTGGAAATACTTCTTCTTCAGTATTCAATCCTGAGATTGGTTTGTAGCAATTCTCCACTCTTCCCTGTTACTTGCTTTCCTCTTTGTCTCTTCATAAGAAGTACATCCTTGGTCCTCTATTATTTGTTGCATATATTCCATTCGTGGTCTTCCCCTAGCATTTTTTCCTTCCACGCAGCCTTCTATAATCAATCCTAGCAACCCACCATGTCTCAATACATGTCCAATCCATTCATTTCTCCTTTTCTTGATACTGCTCCATAAAGTTCTTCTCTCGGACATTCTTTCTAATACTTCCTCGTTTGTTACCATGCCCGTCCAACTTATTTTGAGCATTCTTCTGAAACACCACATCTCGAAAGCTTCTATTCTTCTTCGCTCTTCTTTGGCAATCGTCCACGTCTCATTGCCATACAGCATTATACTCCATACGTATGTCTTCAGGAGATATATTCTGGTACGTATGCTAATATTTTTTGAAGTAAAAAGTCCTCTCTTTTTGTTAAATGCTATCTTAGCTTGGCATATTCGCTTTACTATTTCTTTTTTACTTCTGCCATCCTTACTTACTATGCTTCCCAAGTATGCGAACTCTTCTACTTGCTTTATTTCTTGGTTATTTTGCAGATGTATTCTTGTCGTAATATTATTGCTCCTGCTGCATACGAGAACTTTGGTCTTTTTCGTATTTATTTTCATGCTCAGTTCATTGAGCAGAGTTTCTTCCATACACCTTAGCATCCTTTGCAAATCTTCTTCATTTTCAGCTATGACTGCTATATCGTCTGCGAACCGTAGCATATCGATTTTCCTGCCATTTATCTTTATACCCAAATGTATTTTCTCTCTTATTATGTTAATTGCCTCCTGGATGTATGCATTGAATATGCTAGGTGAGAGAGTACAACCCTGCCTTACNATGTTAATTGCCTCCTGGATGTATGCATTGAATATGCTAGGTGAGACAGTACAACCCTGCCTTACTCCTTTTCTTATGCGTGCTTCTTCCTCAGTTTCGCCAAATCGTATAACAGCTGTTTCCTTCTGGTATAGATTAAAGAGTAGTCTCCTTTCAGTGTATTCTATATCTGTTTTTTAAGCATCTTCAACCCCACCCAACTGGAAATACTGTGTCCTTTAAACATATGTTACGTAGTATACTTTGAAAAAAAAATTTATCCAGCCACTTATTTTTTTGTATAAATGGTTCCTATAGTTAAAAGAATGCTATTTTTGTTAAAATTTTCGATTTTATGTTTTCTACTTTAAATTGCTATAACTTTTTTAAAAATTTATAGATCAACACGATTTTTTGTATAAAATCCATTATATATACGTCTTTTATCTTAAATACTTTTTTTTAAATAAAACCATTTTTTTTTTTACAAGAGAAGTTAAAAACTTGAAAATTACGTATAAAAAGTTAACTTTTAAAAACGTTTTGAAAATACTGCGTTCTTTTAACATATGTTAAATTATCTATATTAGGCCAGTCATCGAAGAAAAAATATTTGTTTATATGAAAAAATATAAGATACCTTTTTTGTTTAAAATTATCTTTTAAACAACTTTTGTACAATATTTTTTTTTGTAATTTAAATATTTTTTGAGAAAATTAAAAAAGGTCATATTTTTGAACTTTTGCGAGGCTGTAAAAAAAAGCTCAAGTCCAATTGATGAGGACTTTTAGTATGTCATTATACATATCTTAATTCAACTTAAAAAAAAAAAACGGTAGCACAGTGGGGTCGCGGCATAGTGGAGACATTGCATAGTTGGGTCCAGATAGATTTAATCTGACAGTGATTAAAATCACTATCATAAGAAACGCTTCGATGCAAATCTGTAGATAGTGTTTAATTTTAAAAAATTGATGGATAATTGCAAAATTAACATCAACTTCTATTAAAATAAAATACAAAACCCATAATTTGAATACAAAAATAGCATATTTTTGAATACGGCAGCCATTTGCGTATAAAAGATAGGTCGTCGGGACAAATTTTTTTTTTTCATTTTGTAGTACATAAAATAAGCTTTAATTTTATATATGTTTGAAGGACGCAGTATTTCCGGAACATTTTCAAAAATTAAGTTGAAAAAGTTCATTTTTGTAAAAAAGTTACTATTTTAAATCCCCCCAGTGAACAGAATAAGTGTTAGATTTTCAAAAAAAATTATATCAAATGAAAGGGAAATATCTAAGGTTTCAATACAAGAAAATATTATTTTTATTTGTTAATTTTTGAAAAAGTTATGACAGTTTTAAGCACAAAAAACATTCCGATAAAAGGTAATATTTATCGCAAACATTACATTTTTTTTTAATTTTCGACAGCC
>NW_026099573.1:1700165-1706485 GCF_025091365.1 Daktulosphaira vitifoliae
AAAAAAAAAAAAAAAAAAAAAAAAAAAAAAAAAAACACATCATAGTAAAATTAATCTCCGCTTCGCATCGAAGCTAAAACTTGTAATCAGGATATGAATAAGAAAAGGAAATGATAATTTCAAAAGTTAAATTGAAAAAATTGATTTTTTTTTTAAATGTTGTTATTTTGAATCGCCCTTTGTGAGCAATTAAAGGGTTAAATTTTGAAAAAAATTAAATCAAATAAAAGGGTAATACCTAAGGCGTAAAAAAAAATTATTTTGTTCCGTTATTTTTTCAAAAAGTTATAGAGGTTCTAAGTACAAAATAACATCACGATATAAGTTAATTTTTAATACATATTACATTTTTTGTCGGTCTATTGCACATAGAAGATAGGTCATTAAGATAAATTTTTTTTTAACTTATATTACATAATTTTAGCTTTAATCTAACAAATGTTTAAAGAATTTCCGGGACATTTTCAAAAGTTAAGTTGAAAAAGTTTTACTTTTTATACGTATGTTACAAGTTTTAAATGCCCTCTGTATAAGAGGAATTTGCCTGATTTAAAATAAAAGTATGTAAGATATAAGGGGTATATATAATGTATTTAGAAACAAAAATTTAAAGCAATTTAAAGTTGAAAATTTTAAATCAAAAATTTTAACACAAAAATAATAAGCTTTAATTTAACATTTAAGACACAGTATTACCGGAACATTGCAAGATTTTTTAATAAACTTAAACAAATTTAGGGCATGGATAATTATTTTGTTTATTTATTCTTCAATCTCTATGTATTTGAATTAACAAATAAACTAGTTGATATACTAAATTTATTACATTATGCCTAACATAAGTAATATAATAAAAAATTTTATGTAGTAATATATACACAGTGATTTTTTTATTATAACCCACTCAATTACTTGCAGAATAAAAATAATTTAAACATTTTATTTTTTTGGTATTCTTTAGTTACACATTATTCTTGAATTATTAACTATGTAATACTTTTTAAGTTCATCCAATTAACATAGTTAATAATTCAACAATAATGTGTAACTAAAGAATACCAAAAAAAAAAAAAATGTTTAAATTATAATTACTCTGTAAGTAATTGAATGGGTTATGATAAAAAAATCACCCTGTATAAGCAATTTTTATGAAAATATGATATGCTCCTTAATTTTAATAATGTGTTTTAAATTTCAAAGAATCTTTTATCAAAGGCTAAATATTTTGGTTGCAAGACTTCATCTATTTATATTGACATAAAATAAATAATACTATTTAAATAAAACAATAAATAAATAATGGTATGTACATACACTATTGACTCATACAGTCAATAGTGTATGAGTAATTTGTATCATACATATAAATGATAAACGACTAAATCATTAAAAAAAAATTATTTTACATGTGTAGTAATATAAATGAAAATTATTTTTACAATTACAACCAGTTATTTCCAATAAAGACAATCAAATTATAACAATTATAAATTTTAATAATAATATAAGACAAATTTAATTAATTAAAGATAAAACCACCACCCGAATATTCCATACGTGTTGGAGGATTTATAAATGCTAACCAATCTGATGCATGGGTTGGTAATAGTCCCATTGACTGACATTTGTACAGTGCTAATATAATGTTAACTAAATTACCAATGAAAAAAATGAATTTTTGACCCCATGCTTGAGTTCCTTCAACTGTTTTGAATGCTAAAAAAAAAAAATTAAATATTTTTTTTAGAATCACAAAATAAGATATGAAATTTATGTATAAATTAAGAACATACAATATTTTATTAGGTTGGATTAAAATATATATATATATTATATATATTAAAAACAATTGTTTATTTTGAAATAAGGATTTAGATTCACCAAATAAAAGTACAAATTTCAGTAGGGGCTTTGGTTCTTTATGGCTTCCCTCTGCCACATCTCCTTTGTTTAAAAATTACGTCTAATATAGAATATTATACTTATATAATTGTACTGTGATACCACATATCACTTACTGCTCCTCCCTGATAAGAGAAAAAAGGTTATGTTACGTTCTCTATGGTATCAATCATATAATATATTTTAATTGTGTATTTTTATAGTGCATTATAATAAATCATATTAATAACAAACGCTATATAATAATATAATATTTAATTATAAGATAATATTTAGGCATCTAGCTAAAATATTTGAATCTATAAAGAAACAAGGTATAGAATTTGAACTAAATACTAAATTAAAAAAACGTAGCACAGTGGGATCGTGGTATAGTGGGACAAGTTAGATGATATCTGCCATTGATTATAATCACTATCATAAGAAAAGCATTGATGCAAATCTGTGAATAGTGTTTAATTTTAATAATTTGATGGATTATCCTAAAAGCAAAATTAACTCATATTTTTTGTTCTATTTCGACTGCTATTTGCACATGAAAGATCAGTCGTCAGGAAATTTTTTTTTAAACTTATAGTACATAATGTAAGCTTTAATCTAACAAATGTTTAAAGAATTTCTGGGACATTTTCAAAAGTTAAGTTGAAAAAGTTTTACTTTTTATACGTATGTTACAAGTTTTAAATGCCCTCTGTATAAGAGGAATTTACCTGATTTAAAATAAAAGTATGTAAGATATAAGGGGTATATATAATGTATTTAGAAACAAAAATTTGTGTTGAACTAAACATTTTTCAAAAATTTAAAGCAATTTAAAGTTGAAAATTTTAACACAAAAATAGCATTTTTTAAATTACAGCAGCAGTTTGAATGTAGAAGATAAGTTGTAAGGACAAATTTTTTTTTTTTTTTAATTAAAATATGTAACATAAGCTTTAATTTGACATAGGTCTAAAGGACTCAGTATTCCAGGAACATTTTCAAAAGTTGCTATTTTGAATCCCTCATGTGGGCTAGTAAAGGGTCAGATTTTCAAAAAAATGATATCAAATGAAATGGAAATATCTAAGGTTTTAATATAAAAGAAAATTATTTTGATTTGTTAATTTTTGAAAAAGTTATGATTATTTTAAGAAAATACAAGTAAAAAATTACTGATTTTGAAAATCGTAATTTTTTTGGAGATTTCCCCCATTTACGGGGAACGAGGGAAATTTTTAAGGGTAATGTCTTCAACTAGATATAATTTGTGATCTTTTGACGCATCATTGAGAAAAATCATTCCAGTGAGAACTGGGAAAAAGTAGTGACAAACACAAAAAAAAAAATAAACACATCAAGGTAAAATTAATAGCTTTTCAGCTTCTCATTAAAACTAACATCAGATCTTTTAGACTAAAGCTACTAAATATATACTTACTAGCTTGTAAAGTAAATAATGCTTTGAAAGGTCGTACAATTAACATTCCAACCATCATAATTGGAAATATTGATATAGAGTTTCCTGCCATGTACATGATAAATAGGTTCATTGGTACCTAAAAAAAGTTATTATTTTATGTAAGAGTCAATTTTAAACAATGCAGCAATCCATGATAGCTTTACACATACTAAAATAATTACATATTTATTTAATAAATATTTATTAATAAAATTTCAATAAATTTTAAAAAATGATGATAAAATTAATAAATTTGAAAAAACAAATAAATATAAATATCATAAAAACAAACAATATAAAAAAAGTTTTCCTATACTTGTTTGAGTGGACCTAAGGCAAGATCCCATGACTTTTTCATTATAAGTCTATTTGACTCGCTATCCTTAGATAATTCAGTACCATTTAATCCAACAGATTGACTATAGCCTGGTGGATTAACATTATCAGGAACTTTTTCATGTTTACTCCTAATTTAATATAATTAAATATTAAAAATTAAATCTGTAGTTTTAGAAACAATACAAGTCATAAAATTAAAAATATTAAATATTTACATATTGAAACTGCACAGTTGACTTATATAGTCTTTGTTATGATTCTTATTTAATATTGTTGATATTTATGATAAATATTAGTCTGAGTTTTAATTTTTATATAATGGCAATTTACTATACACCGTATAATTTGAAAAAAAATCCCATTTTGTGGAATATAAATGATAAGATAGATAAAATTCAAAAAATCATTATGAAATTTAAAACTGAAGAGGAAAATTACAGAAATAAGAAGTATTAGTTGTTTTTATTTAACTATGATTATTATTATATACTATATATATTACATATTTATAATATGTACATATTATAAATTAATACATATTTTAAGTTCCATTGTTACCTTGTAAAATCTAAAGACCATTTGAAAGATTTAATTTTTATGGATCCCATTACTCTAAATTTAAGAAGTCAATTACATAGAATAAAAGTGGTTTTCGATTTGTGTGTAAGTATAAAGAAAGACTCAAAATTTAATCAACAATTCTATTATAATCCTAAACTTGCTTTTTGTCGTTGATATGGATAGATAAATTTCGGTTGTGATAAAAAGTTGGCTACCCTGATAACGAATAAGTTGATATTGACAGGTTTGGCAATTCAGCTAAATATACAGATTATATTTTCATATAAATTGTGCAAATGAATTGAGCCGTTATTAGCGATGGTAAACTGCTATTTTTTTTTTTAACATCTGCTAATGCTATTGCTATTTCTTAAAAACAGCTCGTAGCATAATGCTTATAATTAATTTTTAGTTATTAGCAGCTAATGTTTATAGCAATTAGCAATAACACTGTAGAAATCATTATTTTCGTTAGGGCCATGGGCTCAAGGCATTGATGGCGGGCAGTATGATGTATAATTTATTCAACTGGCGTATGATACTATGATATTCAACGGTTCTAATATTAGATTAATATACAGGGTGTTCAGTAAGTCAGGAAACGGGTTTCTATTGTTCTCATTGTTACAAACAATGAGAACAATAGAAACCCGTTTCCTGACTTACTGAACACCCTGTATATATATAATGTTTAAGCCATGTTAGTGTGAACTGTGAAGGTGAACCATTTGACATAAACATATTAATAATTGTAGACTGAAAAATAATGTGAACTTCAATTAACAATCATATTTATGGGCTTTATTTTAAAAATATTTTTTCTAAATGATTAAAACGGACATTAGGATTTGTACTATTTAACATGAGTACAATAAATATTAGATTTCAAGAATTATCAACTCTAAATTCAAGCAAATTGAAAATTGTGATTGGTCAAAAAAGCAAAATGTGTTTGGACTTTATTTTTTAGGAAATTTTATATTAATTCCTTATATTACAATTTTTAATAAAAAACAATTAATTAATTTAAAATGCTCATTGGGAAGTATATTTTTTTATTTTATTTTCTATATAATTAAAAATATGTATTGTTTTTCATAAATAAATTAATTAATATGATTATTATCATACTTGAAAAAACTGTCGTTAGTGTTTCAAGTACTTTATTAATAAAAACAATGTATCTTAGTACTAGTGATGGGTATTTCGGGTCAATCGAACGATCCGGATCGTTCAAATGACCCGTTCATATAACTCGTTCTTTCGTTCATTTCTTACGATCGGTCACGGTTCTTATCAATTACTCCTTAGTATGGTTTTCCTGAACGAGTCGTTCAAATTCGCATTTTCACCACGTAACATTACCGTGATATCAGAATTTTTACTGATAATACACTTGTATAATCGGGTTATATATTATTTTTTCAAATACAAATTACTTGAAATAACTAAATATGCTGTTATACACGAATATTTTTGTATAGAATAAAAACAAATAATTTGTTATCTAGCGGATGAATTGCGGTACATAAATCCATAGAATTTGTTTCTATAATAAGCGAAATCATTTAAACTATTTGTTTTCATAAAAGGAGTTTTATAGAGAAATTAATTCACCTAAATCAGATATTACAATTTACAGCAGCTATGACCAGATTATAAAAGAGTGAGGTGGTTTAATACCTCTCACAACAATTATATTAGTCTAATAGTCAATTTTTGTCCTAGTTGCTAAATTCAATAATTCATAGACCTATTTTCGCTTATAAATAATTATATGAATGTAATATTTATGAAATAAATAGCTATATATTGATAATCAAAATTGTTCTTCAAATGAACAATATAGTAGGATACTTGAAATAATCTAACTGTATTAAACCTGCATGATTATGTTAGTAGAAACATGTCACAACTTTGAAAATTTAGTCTGCAGACCTGCAATAAAAATGTTTTTATCACAAACCAAATAGTGTTGCTTTTAAACTCTCATTGGCAATAAGTATTTTTTTATTTAATTTTTTAAGAAAACATTATAAGTATATACTTATAAAGAATATATTCTTCGTTTTTTTTT
>NW_026099573.1:1707577-1738795 GCF_025091365.1 Daktulosphaira vitifoliae
AAAAAAAAAAGCTCGTAAAACGGTGAAAAATGAACGGATTGAATTGATTTTTTTATCATATCTCAGGAATGTCATTGGGCGGGTCTGATGAAAATTTCAAACCTTAAGTCGTAAAACGCTGGCGTCAGCAAGCGTTTTTCTCGAAAACGGTCGAAATTTTAAAACGCTCGCGGGCGAGAGGCAAAAATTTTCCGACCTTCGCCAATAATTTTCCCGAAGTCTGGTGACCGAGTACTTTCGTTGAAAAAAAAAATTTTGAAAATCCGAGCACGCTAAGTAATTTTCCCAGAAAAGCGTTTTTTTCCTTGTTCTATTATATAATAAGATANATGTGGTGTATTCATTCCGATTACGGGGGATGATTCCCGTATCATTTTTCGTCACTAGCCGTTTCTCAGACTCTCTCCCCGGAATCGAACCCTGTATTCCCGTTACCCGTTACAACCATGATATTGATAGTAACTATTATCATAACATAAAACTAAAAAGTAAAAAATAAATATAGTTTAAAAAAACTAAAAAACACGCTTTTAAAGCACATTGAACTAAAAAGTTTAAAATAATTTTTAAAACAATATTGAACGAAAAGTACTACTATTATTGTGATAAAAGCGTGTGTGCTTTGTGCCATATTTTTCGTATATTGAGCGCCCGACGCTTTTATCACAATAATACTAGTATTTTTCGTTCAATATTGTTTTAAGCTTATTTTAAAAATTATTTTGAACTTTTTAGTTCAATGTGCTTTAAAAGCGTGTTTTTTAGTTTTTTTAAACTATATTTATTTTTTACTTTTTAGTTTTATGTTATGATAATAGTTACTATCAATATCATGGTTGTAACGGGTAACGGGAATACAGGGTTCGATTCCGGGGAGAGAGTCTGAGAAACGGCTAGTGACGAAAAATGATACGGGAATCATCCCCCGTAATCGGAATGAATACACCACATATCTCTTAATGAGAATAAAGCGTATTAATATATAAGTTTTAATAGTAATTAGAATATATATATACATATAAAGGGACTTAAGTAAGTAAACGTATCATGCATGAGGTATAGCCGTATTTTGTGGGCGGGGGGAACATTATACACGAGGCATATACGGCGGCAGAGGCGTCGGCTGTAGGAATATTCAAATGAATATTAACATATACGTATAAATATTAATATATATATATTAATATTAGCGGTGGCGGTAGGAATATAATGATCTTCGCATAATATCGCGGCACTTTTGCTGTCGTTGACGACGCGATGTCCGGCGTGATCCTCGGGCGTCAAAAGGTTAGCAGTGTAGATGTAGACAACAGTGCGCGAGTGCGGATCGGTTTGTTGACGTCACTTTGACAACGAGAAGAAGACTACGGTATCATTAACGGCGGGACGTCGTCGGCCGTGCGGCACTTGCTGGACTTTGCACCGTGGCGTAAAACGACGCGGGGCTGTGTCAATTACAATAAAAATTTGTTATATATATATATATAAATGATGACACGCGCGCGTCTACGGGTTGAAAAATATTGTTGTCTACGAGTGGTGAGCGGGGTGGGGCGAATGCGTTACGACAGTCTAGTCTCAAGGTCATACACAACGGGATACGCGACATAATAACACGTGCCGCGTGGAGTTACAAACTTACAACATACAACATACACGTGAAACTAATATAAGCGTGTTAAAAATAAAAATATTTTGATCTATTTAGTAATGTTTTATTTACTATGTATTAATCTATACACCACCCAACCAAAATACATTATCAATTCAACATAAAATACTTGGTACTGTACTAAGTACAACTTTTCAGTTCAATGTGCTTTAAAAGCGTGTTTTTTAGTTTTTTTAAACTATATTTATTATTATCACTAGCCGTTATTGAAAAGGCGATCTGGGCCATGATACGCGGCGCAATCTAGTTGTGAATATATAAAACAGCTAATTTTTTAAATAAAAAATACCTAAAATAATTAATTCTCAATAAATAGATAGCACTGTATTAGAAATACCTTTTTCTATCATATGATTTATATGCATAAAAATATATTAAAGAATATAATGCCACAAATTCGAAGATTGACCGTTTATAATTTTTATTATGTCTATTTATTTGTTTATTTTTATTGTACTACAGAATGTTTTGAATGAACCTTTTACTGACAGTTTTTAGGAATTGACAACTCAACATTTCTGCCACAGACCGCTAGATAAGGCGAAATGAGAGAATAAACATAATTATATTCGAATTGTTTTATTGGTAATGATCCCTCCAATAAGACTGCCCGTTAAAAAGGTGTAGGTTCACCATCTGTCCTCCTGTCGTTCAAGAGCGCATGTGTATCTTTATTTTGTCACTGTTGTCTTAATGATGGAGACTATCGGATGGGTTTTTCCCGGAGACCGAGTAAGACTTTGTTTCTTCTCTGCTAGCCAACGCTAGGGAGCGTGTTTTGATATCTCCTGGTGTTTTTCATTCATTTCCGATTAACATTACGAGATGTGTTTCAATACCGTTCATGGTGTTTGTTATATTATTTAATTTAATTTTATTTTTGTTGTCAGCCTTCCTTTATAGACATGGTTTTTGATACATTCATATTTATAATTAGTCCATTTATAATTTTTTTAGCAGTCAAATTAAATTTCCTTATTAATCTTAACTGTAATATTTATTTTATTGCACGAGTAGCTTAAGTACTCGCGTGTATTTTATTCCTGTTCCACATACAACTTCAATTATCATAATTTTGGTTAATAAATTTATATTTAACAACACATTAACTCAAATTAAATTATTTATCAACTTGAAACTAAATTTCACCTATGGTTCGATAATCATATCAGATAAGTGTGACACCTCGTCTATGTGGTGGCGACCCTTGCTACCATAGATATTAGTATGCAAGTGACAAACCATGTTGCGTTGCTAGCCGTCAAAGTGCCTTGGCAAGACTTGCATTTACAAGATGAAACAAAATTTTACAAATCTTAAACACTTAGTTATTCAATGAAATGACATTTCATTTTTTATTATATGGTTTAACACTACTGTTGCCTATACAATTTTATTTTGTTCAATAAAATTTAATTTTTAAATAATATACCTCAAAATTGCTGTATTTGTAAATCTAAAAGTAAATTTATTTGTAATGCGCCTTGAGATGGAATTAGAGCTTTTAAATGGTAAGAGTTATATAAACACACTTTAGTATAGGGTAAGTGTTTTATGTGAAAAACATTCTGCAGAATATGTTATTCTAATTGAAAATAAAAATTAATCATTTCAAAAAAAGTTTTAAATAAATGAAACGTCTTGTTCTGAAAAAAACTATAATAGAATTTCTGAGAATGATGTACTATGATTATAATAATTTATCATGATATTGATATTATTTCCTCACATTTATTTTATAAGCAGTAACTAAGCTAGAGTTGCAGGGACTCTCAATTAAAATTCAATTGGGTTCCTTTTTAACACGCTTCTATTAGTTTCACGTGTATGTTTGTAAGTTTGTAACTCCACGCGGCACGTGTTATTATGTCGCGTATGCCGTCGTCTATGACCTTGAGACTAGACCGTCGTAACGCATTCACCCCACTCCGCTCACCAGTCGGCGATTACACTATTTTTTTCTGTATAATTTTGAGTAAACGCCGCGGTGCAAAGTCCAGCAAGTGCCGCACGGCCGACGACGTACCGCCGCTAATGATACCGTAGTATTCTTCCTGTTGTCAAAGTGGCAACGTCAATAAACCGATCTCCACTCACGCACCGTCGCCATCAACGCTGCTAACCTTTTGACGCCCGAGGATCACGCCGGACATCGCGTCGTCGACGCCAACGAAAGTGCCACGATATTATGCGAAGATTATATATTCTTACCATCGCCGCTAATATTAATATATATATACATATATATATTATTATTTATATATACGTATATGTTAATATTCATTTATATATCCCTACAGCCGACGCCGCTGCCGCCATATATGCCTCGCGCCCCGCCCGCCAACAAAACACAGCTATACCTCGTGCATGATACGTTTTCGTACTTAAGTCGCTTTACATGTATATATATATTCTAATTACTATTAAAACTTATATATTAATACGCTTTATTCTCATTAAGAGATATATAGGGTATTTATTCCGATTACAAAGGATGATTCCCGTATCGTCATTTTACGTCACTACCTCCACGTTGCGCGCCTGCTGCTTTCCTTGGATGTGGTAGCCGTTTCTCAGACTCCCTCTCCGGAATCGAACCCTGATTCCCCTTTACCCGTTNCTATAATAACCGATGAAACAATAAAACAATATGTTAATCAATATAAACAGCTGCAGTATCCGCAGAATATTTTCAAATGTGTGTATAACAGAGCGTTCAGACTATCTTCTCAGATCGTGTTCCAGGGGCAAAACAGAGAAAGAGAATTTAAGCACCAAGCTTTCAATATATAGAGTTATGATAGCTCGGAAATAATCTTTTAATAATGCTATTATTTGTAAAGAGCAGTTTGTAGAAATGGTTGAACAAGTTTTGAGGTTTATGAGAATTGATATTGAGATGGTGACTTACAAGGATTTACACAATTTTCAAAATGAAAATATTCTTAGGATTAAAAAACTCTAAATCAAATTATTAAAAGAAGATTGGTTCAAATTCGCTAAAATTTATAAAGCAATAACATAAAAACGGTTTATCAAATAAAAAATATAAGAACAAAATTGTTTTGCTTTTTTTCTATCATATCATCAAATTAAAAATAGGGGTTGCCATTAAAGAAAAGCTTAGGTTTTTTAACCCTGATGAGATGAAAAGGAAAATGATTTAAATGTCTATTATTGTATATAGAGTATAAAAACTAAATAAATAAATAAATGGTAATCATAGGATAATGATTTTTTCACGGATTAGTTTCACAAAAAAAAAATTTAATCTAGATAGTTTGAAAAATAATATTAATAGCAATTATATTAAAGATGTGTATTTTTAACAAAATGTTTAATCAGTTATGGGATATTGTTATTGAATAGTTTATAAATCTATTAGTGTATTGCTTAAGCAAAAAGTTGTTAGTTGCTGAAGCAAAATACCACTCCAGTAAGTTATAACTTTGATGTATCGTGTATGCTGTAGATAAATGGTAGATGTTGGAATCATAGTTTACTGTATATACGAATTGTCTAGCTTTAATTTATCTAAGGGCAGATACACATAGACCTTAGGTTGCATGAGTGAAATACCTCAAGAGTTTGATTTTGATCTACATTACAGGACATGTTACAAAATGGCACATGTAGTCTAGTCAGCTTTGTCTAGAGGACCTGTAGAAAATATAGCGTTAAAAAAATCATCTGTATATAACCATGGTCATATTTATATAATCGCTATATATAATGCTACATTTAGCTTTCTATGAAATTTTCACTTGTAACCTTGTATCTTGCAACTAATTTTACGAATTTTTATATAAATATTTTGCTATAAGAAATGAATAATATCATCAGCATAATGGATACAACTTTGTATTGAAAATATTTTTTGATATTATGTGTACAAATATTTAAACGATATCATTGATAACATCGAAAATTATTAATATCTTTCATCAAATATCAATATTCTGATAAATCGATATAATTCTCCCTATCCCTATAGTACGCACAAGCCACTAGCAAGTTCTAACTAGGCGTCATAACTTATTGCGTTTGTTCGTTAGATATCAACTACAGAATGTATTATATATTTCCTCTACAATTTTGGGTTCACTTAAGTGTGGTTGGTTGGCTTAGTCTATATCAATTTAAAATATAAGCTATAAATTAAATCATGAAGTGGATGAAATACATATAGATAAGCCCGGCTGTAATCATTTTGAGCAGTTAAAATTTATTTAGAGTAAATGCAGTGAAACGTATCGATGGACAGGCATTTATCTTGACAGATCGTGTTACTGTCTTGCCTTTCTATTGATTTAACTATGGGCTGCAATTTACTATAGATTTATACATATAGGTGCATTTTAATAAAATATTTGGAAAGGGTTATTACGTTTAACTTCCTATTATCCAAAAATGTTGTTGAAATTGCGCGTATGATTCAAGCATTAAAATTTTAGAACTTGGGACGGAACCGTACTGAAAGTAACGTATTCCATGGGCGTGTTTGAAACAAATACAAGTTTGACATAAGTTTACAGACATCATAACCTCTTACGATCCGCCATCCCTACCGCTTGGTATTTAATGACCTTGTCAGCTCCGTTCGATTTCCTTCTTCTTCAACATCACTTTGTTGCTGAAATACAATATGTTTCAAAAAATAATTCAAAGATAATCTGGAACCTTCTAATCCATCAAAGCTTACATGTGCCGTCAGTCAATCAAGTTCAAAACATTCTTAATATCTAAACTGATCGCTATATACGCATCAGTCCTAGTTATTGCTGCCTGGACTGTCTCACATAGAGTAATAATCGCGAAAAATAGTTAACTACTCTTAAGATATGCCCCTTAAAATTTGTTGGTTAAGGCTGTTATTCCCTCCTACATACGCCACAGATTTGTTGATATTTTAATTTAAAAATTTAGTTTTCGATCTAATTAAGTTAAGGTAACCATTTATGATAAAATGTCTTTATTCAATAATTGATATTTTATATATTTTTAAATAAAAATTATTATATAAATATGATTAAATTACAATATTTCTTACTATGTAAACGTATACAATATCATGTATAAAATTTATTTGGAAAGACGGGATGTAAAAAGGAATGTATTTTGTCAATAATAGAGAATGATTAATCTTTGACTTTACATCTAAAATATCTAAAAATTAACTCAACAGTAAAAAAATTTACATTACAATAAAAGACCAAATTTATGATTTACTTATTAGAAAAATTGACATTTAATACAGAATACAAGTCTAAAATAGCACTTGAACTATTAAGAAAACTAACATGTATTTATATAATATATTATATTATTATGATATTTAAATATCATGTAATGCACAATTTAAAAAACTTGACTATTTTGATTATTTAATTATGTTAAATGAAGATTCTAAAAAAAAAATTACTCAGAAATTTAATTAAACCACTAATGATATAATGCTAATGGTAGATTTGCATTTTGTATTTTTCACAATATATGAAAAAACAATAACTCATTAAACCATCATTTTTTACTTGAGAATTAAGTTGATCTATTATTATAAATAATAAACAAATACAGATATGCATATATGCGTACTAAATATATTAAAAAGGAGAATAATTCTACATGATTCAATGATTAAAAATGTCGATAACAGTAAAACTATATTTAATTGTATTTTACATGACTTGTCTTACTTATTTAGTTCTCTGATGACTAGATATTTTGTAGTATTATTTCAAACCACACGAGAATAAATTTCCTCTATTAGTCTCTTAAAACCTAAACATTAACTCACTTGAAAAACTAAATATTATTATACAGATTCATAAATGTGTGAAACCTGTACTTGTTGTTTATTAAAATTGAATAAAATATTACAGAAATAAATGAAAACAACAATGTGATACAAAATACCATTAAAGAAACAAATATCAGGTTTCACTTATTTCTACATAACTTAAACTTTGGCATCAATCAGGTCTAACATATTTTTTCAAGAATATTATAAATAAAGTTAATTAAATATGTTTTTAATTACAAATAGTGCAGAAATAATAGTCTCATGTGAAATCAAACAAAGTTTGATATTAAAATTTTAGGTACAAAAAAATAATAATATAGGTAGTAATGTAAAAAAATTTTTAAAGGAATAATATTTCAACTAAACATAAAGTCATACATTGTATTATTAATACTTGGCATAATCATTTATGAGTTTTTAAAAAAATACTTTAGAGTAATAAATACCCTATGTTAAAAATAAATTTAAAGTTAAATTAAAAAAAAAAACTATTTATAAAAAAGAAAAGAAAGCAACAGAATAAAATCAAAATAAATTGATGTAATAGTCAGAAAATTTAATACACTGGAAGAGATATTTTAATTAAATACATACAAATAAATATCATTTCTGTTTTGTTGAAAACATTTTGATTTATGATAAGATTTTTATGTATTTATTTGGTTTATTTATATATAATTATAAGAGGCTGCAAGAAAAAGGTACAGAAACAGTTCAATAAGTTAAAGTATAAAGAAATAATACCAAAAGAGATTAATATATTATTATAGTGGTAAATTAAAAAATCAAAATACTTTTGGAATGAAGAGATTGGGAAATAATTTTAGTATATATGATATTTTTATAGAACAATTTATAATTAACTTCTTATTGTACAGTTAACGTTAAACATTAAAATATACTTATATAGAAGAATTACATTACACAGTTTTATATGTGAATGAAAAACTGGTAACAAATTGAGAAATCATTAAATTAAATTAAAATTAATATTTAAGGAGAGGGTTTTTGAACTGTAACCATCCTTGAAGTCTGTAATAAATTAACATTAAATACTCATCTTGTTGGATTATAATGGACTTAAAGTCATTCTATTTAATGCTAAAATTTGAGTAATGATTTCTTCAGTACATTTGTATTTAAGTCAGTTGTGATGTCTGCCATCAGCCATTGGAGTGCCAAAATGATTTTCATACAAACCTGAAAATTAAAAATTAATTTTTTAATACATTAAAATTTAATATTATTTAAAAATTATATTCTGCAAGTAATTTAATGGTTTAAAATAAACAGATCACTTTGTATATAATGTAAAAATAAGTTCATTTATACTATTTATACCTTTGCTAGTTATTTCTTCCATAGTCAATTCAGTACATTCAGCTCCTGTATGATTTTGTCCACCACAATTATAGCATGATACTTTAGGAGGATGATATGCTAATACTGGTGGTTGCATCAATACAGGTGTTGTATAAAAAGTTTGTGATGATGATGGGTAGTATAAAAACTCTGCAGGCTGATACAAATGCGGATACTCTGGAGATTGAATAACATGCTGCTGTGGTAAGTAAGGTCTAGGAATTGAAGGAAAACCTGATATTGGCTGAGGAGTGGGAGCTTGGTGAACATAATATGTTTGTGCATTATAAGTTCTTGTTCCAGCTCCATTGTCATAGGACATAGTGTAATAATGCTGATTACTATTGTTAGAATTTCCTTTAGAATGCTGCTTATTGATATTATCTTTTCGGAGTTCATTAGGTGGTTGTGCTGTATCTAACGATTTCCTAGAAAAAATTAAATCTCATTAATTAAAAGTTATGCTCATAATTACTTACAGCTTTAGTCTATTTTATTTTTCAAGTATTTATACTTGATATATAGTTAATATATATTGTTAATGACAGGTCGTTAACTACTCTTAAACCAGTATTACAGAAGTTATTAACAATTTAAAGTAATGACTGGGTGCTGCTATTTTTATAGACATTTACTGGCCATATTCTTCCTCTCTCACTTAGATATAAACATGTCAATAACTTCTGTAATACTGGTTCAAGAGTTGTTATCAACCAGTCATTAATTAAATCTAATAAATAAGTTAGTTAATTATGTATGTTGTCATTTGAGAAATTAAATTTGAAATCCTTATAAAATATAAAGTATAAACATAGCATTTTTTTTATGATATATACATTCAACTAAAATAAATCAATAAAAAAAACCCAACTCAGCAAAATGGGATAGCGGCACGTTGGGGACGCGGCATAGTCGGGTCCAGTATAGATTTAATCTAACAGTGATTAAAATCACTATTATAAGAAACGCTTCAATGCAAATCTGTAGATACTGTTAAATTCAAAGAAATTGGTGGATAATTACAAAAGCAACATCAACTATTTCCTTAATTATATCCAGATTAGTAATTCTTAGATTCAAAAATTTAATACAAAATTATATACTATATAATTGTTATATTGAAATATTTTCAAATTATTATTGATATTGATTCTTAATATGTTAAAAGTAATAATTTTTAGCCTTTTTTATTTTGTCCTTTAAAGTGAACGTTTATAATGAAAAAAAAAAATGAATTTATTACCATAACTTTTAGCTTAATTTGCAAGTTTGAAATTGACATTATTATATAGAAAAAAATGAAATCGTTAAGATTAATATGCAGTCAAGAAATTTTATAATTACTATTTACAGTCGATTTATCAGAATAGCTCTATTTTTTTTTTGCATTTTTATCGTAATAGATCACTTAAATATAAATCATAATAATCATTTCCTAGTAACTTTTAGTGTTTAAAAAGATTCTACTATGGAAATATTCAGAAATTAATTAATTTTAATGATTTACTTTAACTAAAAAAAAAAAAAAAATGAAAAAAAAGTTTTTAAAAAGATCTACTTAATTGAGCGTATTATAAAATTTGGTTATAATTGTAAAAATCCACCATAAAATTCAGGTGAAACTAAAAATCATTTTTTTTTTAAATTTATGATTTATACAGCAACATGTTAAAAAAATAATTTGGAATATTATAGACTGGTAGTAGCACACACAAATATAGTTAAAAAATTAATAAATTACAAATTAAAATTAGTTATTTTTGTAGTTGAATACTTTTATCATATCAAATCTAATTTGACAATAAATACTTTAAAAATATTAGAAATGAATGATTTTAATTGTTTTTATGGACAAAGCTGTTTAAGCTATTTTTATTTCGATTAAGGAATTTTTTTTTCAATTTTTGAGGGTAATATCTTCAACTAAATACAAATTGTAATAATTTGACGTGTTGTTGAAAAAAGTAGGTCAAGTGAGAGCTGAGAAAAAGTGGCAACAGTCATAAAAAAAAAAAAAAAAAAACATCATGGTATTTTAGCTTTGCATCGAAGTGAATCNAAAAAAAAAAAAAATCACATCATGGTATTTTAGCTTTGCATCGAAGTGAATCACTATATATATATATATATACAAACATATACATACAGAGTATTCAATAAGTAAGGAAACAGGTAAATTGTTATAAACTATGAAAACAATAAAAATCTATTTTCTTACTTACTGAACACCTATATATTATGTAATATAATACACAGTTATAAGTTTATCATTAGCCTCTTGATTACTTGTAAAAGTTATATAATAATGGAATAATAATTTTAGATTATTTTTAGCTACATATAATTCTTGATTTATCAACTTTATTTCTTTAAATAGTAACATACATATTTAATTAACTTAGAAAATAAGTTATAAGGGATGATTCTAAAAAGTCATTATTAGCTGATAAATCAAAGAATATTTTATAAAGAAATCAAACATTTTTTTTTCAATATTGTATTAATTTTGCAAATAATCAAGTGGTTTATGATAAATCAATCCTGTATATTACTAAATAAGTTTTATGTATTAATGTGTCTCTATTTAACATAAATTAAACATTTAATTTAGTAAAAAACATACCTATTATAAGCATTAACAGAAATACTTTCACGTCCAAGATTTTTTGTCTGAGACTGAATTGAACGACCTTTGTAATACTTAGTTAAATTAGAATTAAAATTACTAAGAGCAGAAGAGTTTGATGGTTTCATAGAAACACTGACAGGAACTTCTTTACCTTCTGATACTTTGGTGTTTGTTTCAACTTCATGACCTATCTCTGTTTAGTAGGTAAAAAGGTAAAAAAAATTTTTTTAATTAAAGTAAGTTTAAATAAAGTTTAAGTTTAAATTTAAATTATAGCTAAATATTAAGTTTACAGTAAAATAGTAAATATTATAATTTACTAGTATTTTGTTGAATTTTGTCAGAAATTTTCTGTAGACTTTCATTTGAGTTACTATTCATGACAGAAGCATTCTCAGTAGTTGAATCTTCAAGAACCGTTGAAAGTGATGACAGATCAATATTTTTTGTTTGTTCTTTCCTTTGATTATTTGGCATCACTTGAGATGAACTGGTAATAATGTTTGTAGAAGATGAAAAGTTTTTTGGTGATGTTTGAGAAAATTTTATAACAGTCTGATGAACATTATCAGGTTTTTTTTTGTTTTCAGAAATATTTTTTAAATTATATGTTTTGGCAACAGGTGTTTGAAACTGGGTAGGTTTGGGACTATTATATGTGGCATTACTCTTAATTGGTGACTGAGGAGTACTAATTGGAACATTATCTGGCACAGATGAACTTACAGTTCTATAAGAACTAGGTTGACTAGTATCTGATGATTTTGAACAGTCAGATGAGGTCATTTGGCTGTGTATTCCATCTAATAAAAATTCATTATAATTTGTTAAATTATTATTTTTTAAAAAAGGTTTACCATTTTTTGTGGATGCATTGTTTTTATTTGGTGTAGTATTGGGCTATATAAATAAAATAAAAAAAACTTATTATTATTTGATTTTGATAAGTTCTACTCAAATTAAAACATTTACCAAAGAATTTGGCATTTGATTTTTCAATTGTTCTTGTGGTGGTCGAGTGCTTGTTGCCACATGTTTATTCTTTGTTCCTTGACCTTGAAAATTACGACCTGTAGTATTTTCATGAAAAAAAGGAGGCATCTGTAAAAAATAAATATATTTAAGTAATTATAAAATTTTCAAATATGTGTTTCCCCACATTATATGTTTTTAATCTTACTTTTATCTAAAATTTTTTAATTTTTATTTATTAATAAAAATAAATATATAACAAATCTCGAAAAAAAAAAAAAGATTTTTTTAAAACTACATACATAAAATCTATCTGATATTATTAAAATTTATTTTTTGGTAACAATTACAGAGAATAGTCCAGTTTAAATCAAAATTTTACATTACCGATGAAAATTTAAATGATGTAATATTATAATATACTACAAGTATAATTACAGAATAAAATGAATATTTATAAAAATATATGAAAATTAAAAAATTTCAAATAATAATGAAAATGAAATAAATGATCCTTACACAGCGTTACTGGCGATATATTTATGGGTGTGTAATAAATAACTTTTAGAGTAATAAGGAAAAAAGAAAATACAGTAGAACCTCATTAGTCCGGACTTCGCTTAATCCGGACAGCTGTCTAATATTACGAAAATTACACAGTTTATGCCGTAGACTAAAATAAACATAAAGGCAAGTTCCTCGAATTTCCCATAAGTACATATATTCTTATCTACCGTCATTAAAGTTATCATAAACTATGTATTAGTAATTTATATTTTGGTCATTATTATATATATACATAATTCTATCCACATTAAATATGTAATGTTTTTGCTGGATCTAATATCATGTTGCAATATNATTCTACAAATATTACTTTATTATAGAATAAATAATACATTATAGGTATCAATATACACGAAAATATGATACTTATTCAATTATTTAAAAAATATATAAATAAATAAAACAAGTCATTACTTTTCATCAATGCTAAATATGTTAAATTATAATATGATTTTTATTTATAAATTATATGTATGTTTTTGATTTTATGAGAAAAACTATTTTTTGGTATTATTATTATTACTTTTTATAATAATTACACAGTTATATGTGATTATTCAAAATTTTTAGTAGTACATTAATAAGTAACACTTTTAAATTTCAATATATTTTACAATCAATATTTGAATATCTTACATTTTTTATTTTTAAACGTTTGAACATTGTTATGTTAACAACTAATTAGAACACTTTTAAATTGTTTCTTTTATATAACATCTATTTTGTAATCTATGTATCACGTAAAAGTGTTAATGTTGTTGGATAACATTTGACCAATATTTAAACTTTCATTTGCATATTGAAAATGTTACTTGTCACTTAAAATACTTGTACTTATCAAAAGAATCTTGTTTGAATTAAAATTTTATAAAATATACATGTTTTTAAACTAGTAAAATAATTATACTAGCTTAATAACAATTATTGTTAGAATATAAGATATCATATTTTTAATAAGTATATTAATCAATTTTTATTTAGTTAAAAAAATATGCCATCTGCAAAAATAATAGTAAACCAAATGTTCTTATGATACTATGCAAATCCACATAACAAATAAATGAAAACTCATTTTAAGATTTTAATCTATAATAATTTGCATCAAAAATAAAAATATTGATAAAAAAAATCATTAAAATTTAAAAAATTTGTTTCTAAAATGACATTGATTGGTGTCTAAGTAAAGCCTTCTTGTGGTACTTCTTCTAAAGTATTGTAAAAGAACTTGTTTTAATTCCATGATTTAAAAAATAGCTTCTTATACACAAAGATGCTTAGGGGTGTCAGTTTGTGTTTAGCGTTGATAATAGTAACATTGTTCTCAAAGTACGTATCTATGATTTTTTTGTGGCTTTTTAAGTTAAATATTTTTTAGTTTTAAAGAAATATTTTTAATATTGTTTTAATTTTGAGTAATATAACAGCCACAAGTGATTAATTTTTTCTATATAGCTTCTTATAATTTTTTTAGATATTCAATTTTATTAATAAAATTATGTAGAAAAAAGAAGCAATTGTGAATTATAAAATGTTTGAAGCAGCTTAAAAGTAATAATTTGTCTGCTCTTCCACCAGTTTCTACATTGATTAAATAGTTTAGTGCAGCATTGAGTAAGAGTGTATAGTGGATTTTGTCTTGTAGAAGGAAATTTTCATAAAAGAAACTTTTCTCACTCCCTTCATGTTGTATCTTATGTATGTAATTTTATTAGTTTCCAGACAATATTCAGGGGATATACCTCTACTAGCACCATTATAAATGATTTAAAAATCATTTATAATTATTTAAAATGTGTTCTATAATACAATTTTTTATTTGATAAAATTTCAACTTACTACACCCGGATTATAGTTGTAATTAGTATACACATTTTGTGGTGACATTTGATACATGTTCCAACTATTCCAAGTCTGTGTAAATGGGAAACCAGCATCGGGAGGACTGCGAAATCTAGGAGGTGTAGGATGTCTTTGTTTAGAACTATTGTTTGGAGGCGGTTGACTTCGAGGGTTGTTTATTTGGAATGTACGTGGAGGCCAAGATACAGGACTAGGCGATTTTGAAAAACCTGTTTGGTGAGGACCTCTGATGGCTGTAACAGCTGGGGGCGGTGGTGGAGGTGGTGGAGGGTAATCATGACAAACTTGCATTGGTGGCACATTTATTGGAGGACACGGGAAATCTATAAAATTAAAATCTGACAATAAAGGTTAAATATGTTAATTAATTTATACTAACATTGGCGTGGATAAATATAACCGTTTCTATTAAGTGGAAAATTAGATCCTCCATGAGTTTGTTGGTACATATAATTAGGTGGCGGAATCATGGTATTAATACTCTGAAAAAATAAGTATATTAAACATAAAACATACTATTTATTTATTAAAATAATATAAAAGTAAATCTTGCAGTATTAGTTTGACTATAAAAAATATTTGTCAAGGACAATTAGAGTTTTTACCACAATCAAAATTCATTCTAAAATAAGTAATTAACATTTAAAAGATACTAAAATAAAAAAAAGGTTTTTTTTTAAAAAGAAAACCGTGAAATTTACTACAATGCTCAAAAATTTAAGATAGTAAATAATTAATTTAAAATGTAGATTAAGTATTTATGAAATATGTACAGATTACATTTTAACAGATACATTTGAAGATCATTAATCATTTAAAAGCCATTTAGAGAAATATATCAATTATGTTTATTGTTTATATAATATATATTAATTGATACTATAATTCATCATTTCAATAGGAAAAAATATTAGACAATTCCTAAAAAATTATCTAAATAAAAATTGTAGTAACAAACCTGTAGGTCTTATACTAAGACTTAAAACTTTGTATACCTCTAAGCTTTTTGATGATTCTTTGCTGTCACTATCACCGTCTTTATTATTAGAAATTTGCCGTTCTTTTTCTTTTTTAATACAATTGAATATACTATCTAATTGTGTCTTTTGTTCAAATAAGAATGCAGGATGATTTACAGCTAATGTATACAATACCATAAGCTCTTCAAAAGTGTTTTTATCATTGAAAAACGTTTTAGGACTTTTGAATATACGTTCTAATCCTTTTTCATCAGTCAATGCTTTGTAAATTATCTCTGAACATTTAGTACTATTTGCATTTAATACAGATAAATACTTGATGACCGCTGCCCTAACAGTCTTGTCACAGATACACTTGCAAGCTACTTCACTGACATTAGCTGGGTCATTGGCTTCCAATTCCAACTTTTTTAAAACGTGAATGTCTCTTTTAGATAAATTATCCAAACAAGTACCAAGATACCTCAATTCAATTGGAAGACAGTGGCTTTGGAGTCTACACATCATCCAAAGCCGCTCGTAGCTTTTAAGTGTTTTGAAGTAAGCAACTACTTCGTCTATACAAACCATTTTCGGGCAACATCACAAATACGATTGAATTACTAATAAGGCATGATAAGCTAACTATTACGTACGTTGTTAATCGTCTGGAGTTTGGGAAACTAGGATCTAAAAATAATCAAACGAACGAACTTCGAATTCACGATGAAAAAATTTGGTCACCAACTACTGAGTCGTAAATCAGAAAATCCCTCTATCTAGAAGCACAATGGGATCTGAGTAGTTGATTGATCAACGACAAGAGATTAGCGGGAAAATTCCCTGTGCACGGTATTTTTGTAATTTCACGTTTGTCAAAATGATGCGAATATAATTATCAATAAATTCAAAATTCATTATAATAAACAAAAAATGAAATAAAAAATAAGAAAATAATTTTAAAACTGTTAAATTAATTGTGTTTGTAAAATAATTAATATTGTTATAAATAAGTGTGAGTAATAAATACGATCGCACTGTATTCTTAAAGATAAAACCCCAACACGTGCAGATAACTAACTCATCATTAATCTAGTGATAAATGAATTTGTGTAGTTAAATATCTGATGATTGGATATGGTTATTTATAACATTACAATGTTAATTGTTTAAATTAAACTGAATTTTAAAATATATAAATATATGTGTGTGTGTGTGTATGTATATAATAATAATATGATCCAACAAAGTTTTTTAATGATTATTGGTCAGTCATATAACTTCCATATATCAAGATTCTTGCATAAAAAAAATTCATTATCTTATTGTTTGGATTTACTCCGGTAGTTGTGATATCAAAATATATTTTCAATAGGCTAGTAAAAAATAATACATTAAATTTAATTTAACTGTAAATTTTCAGAAAAAGAGATTATGAAAACTATCTATGTACAATATTGCTACCTAAAGAGATTAGAAGAACTGCTATTGCTATTAGAGCTTTTAACATCGAGGTAGCTATTTTACAAGATCAGATTTCTGACTTAAAAATTGGAAAAATGCGATTTAAATTTTGGGAAAATAGTTTAGCAGAAATTTATGAAAATAAAGTCCCCAAACATCCTGTCTTAATTGAGCTTCATTCAGTATGTAATAACATTATTACCAATTATTTATTTAATTTAATTAGTTATAACTAAGCTACACTTTGTATAAAGTGTATTTTGTTGATATATTATTAAAAAATACATAAATGACATTTAAAAACTTAATTAAGGTTACATATCTTCTTTTTCCTCACCCTTATCCTAAACTTGACCATATTTCCTACATCATTTAGACATACATCAGCTGTCCTCATATCGCATTCAATAACATTTCTCCATCTCTCTTTTGGTTTTCCTCTACTTCTTCTTACCCCAACATTCATTTCAATAACTATTCTAACAGTTTCTGATTCCTTTCTCCATATAACATGACCAAACAATCTAAATCTATTTGTTCTCATTTTATCCACAATTGGAGCTACACTTATACTTCCTTTTATATATTCATTCCTTATCTTCTCTAGTCACTCATCCATCTAAGCATTTTCATTTCTGCTCTATTCTCCTGTCAACCGCCCAATATTCGGATCCATACATCATAACTGGTCTCACTACAGTGTTATAGAACTTACTTTTCAACATCATCAGAATTCTCTTATCGCATAACATACAAGACGCTTTTCCTAACTTTACCCACCCACACTTAATCTGGTGTCTTACATCCTAATCAATGCCAGCGTTCTTTTGCACAATTCATCTTAAATACTTAAAAGTCACCACCTCTCTTATCACATCTTCACTTTACCTAGTGTTCTCCTTTGTCAAAATCTTATTCTATATACTCTGTATTACTTCTATTTATTCTTAAGCCCTTTTCTTCAAGAGTTGATCTCTACAATTCTAGCCATTAATTAATTTCCTCCCTATTTTCCCTTATTAATACTATATTGTCAGTAAACACATGCACCAGTGCTTCTCTCCTTGTATTTTTGTAGTAATTTTATCTACCACTAAAGAAAATAAGTAAGTACCTTTTTGGACTCATTTCCAATTAAAGATCACTTTAAAACCTTTTTCGGTACTCTATCATACTTTTCTCCAAATCTATAAATACCATACACAGCTTTTTCTTCTTTTCCCTATACTTTTCTATTAGTTGACTTGCACTAAAAACTGACTTTATTTTTGACTTTCTAAGGAAAAAGACAAACTGGTTCTTTGAAGTTTCTCCTCTTATCTTTTGTCTATTACCGTTTTCTAAATCTTAATACTATGAGTCATTAGTTTTATGCCTCTATAATTTCCACACTCTTATATGTCTCTTTTGCATATAAATATCGACACCACAATAATATTTCTCCATTGTTTTGTCATTTTCCATTTTAACAAGATTTTATTAAAACACCTTACGCCAACACCACCTAATATTTTCTAAATTTCTATTCATCTGGTCCTACTACTTTATTATTTTTCATTGATGTCCCAGTCCCCAAACCTCTTTCTCACCAATTAAATCTACCAGTCCCTCAATCCATGATATATCCTCCAATGTCTCTTTTGAATATTTAGCAATTTTTCAAAATACTCTTTCCACCTTTTTTTCACATCTTACATTGTGATAATATTTAGACTGTTCTTCTCTTACTTTTGCAATTTTATAGACTTCTTTTTCACCTTCCTTTATTTCTAGCCTATCATACCTCTTAAACTTCACCTTACTACTGCACACTTGGCTTATTTGCATAACCGTTTGTACTCCATCAAATCTTTCTCATTTTGGCCTTTTGCTATACTTTGAACTGCTTTTTTTTACTCTCAATGATTTTTTGAACGTCCTCATCCCATTACCAAGTTTCCTTGTTTCCTCACATTCTACTCTTACTTTCACTAATAATCTTCTTTGCAGTATTTTCATAACATTATACATTTTTTTTAAATATTATAAAATGTCTCCCATTTTAAAATTATTATATTATTATAATATTTTTCATAGGCAGTCAAAAATAAAAAACTTAACAAATTATTTCTAAAACGTTTGATTTTGGCAAGAGAAAATTTTATGTTAAAATCTTCTTTTGAAACAATGGAAGACTTAGAAAAGTATGCAGAAGATTCTGTATCTCCTATTTATTATTTATTATTAGAAGCAATGGGTATGTATTTATTCTAATTGAAGACTTTGGGGCATCAACAAAACATCCATTTCATTACTTTAATCACTTTTTTTTTCAAAGTTTAATGAAATAAACTCTGTGGCTATTTTCAGAAATAATTATGTTAAATTTAGAAATTTTATAGAAGTACAAAGATAAGTAAAAAATTTTTATGGTTTCTATGAAAATACAAATTTATGAATTAAAAAAAAAAAAAAACAAATGCTAAAATTAAATCGTAATTTTTTAATACACACAAGACAACATCTTTATAAATAACATTTATATTTGGTTGGATTTAAAACTAATTTTTGTGGTATATTAGCTTGTGAATATAAGTCACAGAAATTACATCTTGTAGTCTGTGAATGAAAAGGTTTTAACACAAAATCAATGATTTTTCAATAGACTATTTTTAAAAACTTAACTATTATACAATTATTAATTAAACTATTAAATTTTTTTTTCAAGTTGTTTTATAATGAATGCAATAACTTATTGAAGACTTGAAAAATATGTAATTAATTTGATTAAATATTTAAAAAAAAATTTGTGTTAGAACTTTTCATTTTTAGCTAACAATCTAATTTTGTAATATGACATAATATAGACTTTTCAATTGTTGTTGCCTCAATTTTTTTAAAAGAATTAATAGCTGTATGTTATAGATTATAATATATAACAATGTTACTAATATTAATATTAAATGAGTTAAATTGTATGGAGTGTTATACCCTATATAGTAATGGGTTTATATGGGAAATTGAACTTAGGGTAAATACCCAAGGTATTTTGTGTATACACTGTTATAGTTGTATACTGACTGTCATAAATTAATCAACATTTCCAAATCATAATGACATACATTTTGAGACTAAAAACTCAGGTTTGAATGAACAAATTTATAATTATTTTAATAAAGTAGATGAAATTATGATAAAACATCTAAAAGCAATATTAATACTAACCGGTGATTTCAAATTATTTTCAGCTTCCTTTTTTAATGCCAAAAATTATTTTAATAATGGTTTCTTTAAATCTTATACAATATAATTTTAACAAAAAGAAAAAAAGTTATTGTTTATTCAAAAAATTTTATATTCAATTTTCAAAGTTTTATAGTGAGTATATTTTAAGAATAGAGATTAATGAAATTATGTTCATAAAATACATTATGTTTTTGAAAAAAAAAATTGTGTTAAAACTGATTTGATTTTCACATACTTTGAAAAAGGGTTTGAGAATGTAGATCACAATATTAATATTATAAAATAAATTAAAGTTATATAATTTATTTATTTTAGTTATCCTGGTTTTTTTTTTTAATTAATAGATCTCAAATAGTAAAATACTCCAATTTTCTATCAAACCATCTTAATTTCTGCAAAAGACCATTTACCCCCTCTTTTATTTGCAGGTGTCATACAAATATATATATAAAAAAAAATTGAATCATGTTATGATGCCTTGCTATTATTAATTTTTTGCTCTGGTTTAATTATAATGGTTTATCATTAAATGTAAAGAAATATAGCTATGCTAAATTTGTATTAAAATCAAATATCATTAATTTTGAATTATAACTTAGTGGTGAAATGTTTAATTGTGTAAATGCTATTGAGGATTTTGTTATATTTTTTGACACAAAATTAAATTTAAAAATTAAATCATAATTATTGTAAAAAATGTATAATATACATTGTATATAGTAGTATAGGATTTATCAAAAGATTTTTATAATATAAATGCTTTAAAATTGTTCTTTTTAATACATTCAAAGTTGGAATATGGGGATTCCTTATTTAGTTATAGACTAGTTTAGCTTCCCTACTGTCTTTAAATTGTGTTCAAATTAATTTTAGATTTGATGTGAAGCTGAGAAGATATTAATTTTACTATATATTTTTTTTTATGTTTTTCGCCAATTTTTCTCAGCTCTCATCGGACATTTATTTCAATGATTCATCAAAAGATCACAAATCCTTAATAATTAAAAACATTGCCTTTAAAAATTGAAAAACTTTCCCTTGTTCCCTGATAATAGAGGAAATCCCCAAAAAAGTTACAATTTTATAAATTGGTAATTTTTGTCATTTTTTAAACTTTTTTTTCTTAAAACTGCCATAACTTTTTCAAAAATGAATAAATTAAAATAATTTTTTTTTATATAGAAGCCCTATGTATTTTCCTTTTTTTTGTGTTCAAAATTTAAATATACATATAAAAAGTAGAACTATTCAACTAAAATTTTGAAAATGTTTCGAAAATACTGTATTTTTATAAATATATCATAAATTAAAGCTTATGTTACGTTCTGTAAGTTAAAAAAAAAAAAAAAGTCCCGACGACCTGTTTTCTGTGTACATATGACCATCAAAGTTGGACAAATTAATTAAATATTTAATTATATATTACACTTATATATCTTAAAATTTGTAATCAAGATATAAATAAGAAAATAGGAGTTCATTTTACTTTTGGAAAATTCACGAATTTTTTTTTAATTAAACACTATCTACAGATTTGCATCAAATGGTTTCTTATGATAGTAATTTTAATCACTATCAGATATCATCTATACTTGTACCAACTATGTGTCGACTTCACTGTGCTACCTTTTTTTAAGTTCAATTCAATTCATGCTAAAATTTTGTTTATATTTATTTAATGTACATGAGCTTTTGGTGTTATCTCATATTCGAACAAAAAAAATGTTATTATTAATAGCTACCCCTAAAATCTACTTATAGAAAAAAATTTTCTTATAATAAATTTGTTATTTATTATGATTTATAAAAATAAATCAAGATATAAATAAGAAAATAGGTTTTCATTTTGTTTTTAAATAATTCACCAATTTCTTAAAATTAAACTCTATCATTTAAAATAATTTTTAGCTTCTACGCGAAGTTGAGAAGCTATTTTAATTTTACTATGATGTGTCTTTTTTGTGTCTGTGAACACTCAATCTCAGCTCTTGCTGTACCGATTTTAATGAACAATACGTCAAAAGATCACAAATCGTATCTAGTTGAAGATATTACCCTCAAAAATTGAAAAAATTCCCTCGTTCCCTGTAAACGGGGTGAATCCCCCAAAAAATTATAAATTTATAAATTGATATTTTTCGACATTTTTAAAATTTTTTTTACTTAAAACTGTCATAATTTTTTTAAAAATAACCGAATCAATATAATTGGTTTTTTTATAGATACCTTAGATATTTACCTATCATTTGTTATATTTTTGTAAACATTTGACTCTTTACCTGGCCACATACTATTTATAGTATATTTACCAGAAAAGCTAAATATTTTTTTGGATTGTAACATAATAAACGCTTAAATAGAAATCATAGTAATCATTTCAACTTAACGTTTAGTATTTAAAGGTTCTACAATTGAAATAAATAAATTGTCTAAATGGAGAACATGGGATAAGTAACTGTTTTATTGATAAATTAGAATTTTTTTTTTCAATTTTTGAGAGTATTATCTTTAACTAGATACAAATTATAATCATTTGACATATCATTAAAAAAAGTAGATCAAGAGAGAGCAGAGAAAATAAATGATAGTCACAAAAAAAATACCTTCTTAGCTTTGCATTAAAATTAAAACTTCAGATATAGTAAAATAATTTTAATATGAATAAGAAATTTCTTCTCACGAGGGATAACTACAGTAATGGGATCCTTGATCTTTATTGAAGTTATTGAATCTAAATGAAATAAAATCAAATGAATTAAAAATTTATTCTAACTTAAAAAGAATTAAGAAAAAAATGCAAAATATTCCTTGCCATACACGGGTTGGAACCCTGTGCCCCAAGCGCTTAAAACACAACTGTTACTGAATCAACAACTGTACGTCACTTCCGTCGATTGAAAAAAATGGCAATTTAAACTACTTCAAATTTAAGTAAGTTATTTTTCTCGACTTAAAAAAAGCAAAATAATTAAATAAGTTTAACTTTCTATGCTATATCAATTTGATTTATATAATATTTATGAAAATTAGTGAAAAATAACTTACTTAAATTTGAAGTAGTTTAAATTGCAATTTTTTTCAATCGACGGAAGTGACGTACAGTTGTTGATAATTTGTATCTAGTTAAAGATAATACTCTCAAAAATTGAAAAAAAAAATTCTAATTTATCAATAAAACAGTTACTTATCCCATGTTCTCCATTTAGACAATTTATTTATTTCAATTGTAGAACCTTTAAATACTAAACGTTAAGTTGAAATGATTACTATGATTTCTATTTAAGCGTTTATTATGTTACAATCCAAAAAAATATTTAGCTTTTCTGGTAAATATACTATAAATAGTAATTATAATATTTCCTATCTGCATATTAATCTTAACAATACAATTTTTTTAATTCTCATAAAATTCTATTTATTGATGTCAATGTTTTTTTGTTCTTAATTATATTTTTATATGTAATTACTTATTTTTTAATAATATTAAAACTTAGAATTGATAGAAAAAGTCTAATTGCACATTTGAAAACATGGCGAAAAGTTGATTTAGAAAAGTATATTTTTGTTTCTGGTGAAAGCTCCTTGTAGTCCAGTGTATAAATGTTATAACTTTGTTATAAGTAACAAAAATTTTTTATTGAAAAGTATTTCATCAAGCCCTTTAAATTTTTATACGCATTAAAAGTAAAGAAATATACAACTACTTTATTATATTTATAATATCTCCGTAAAAATTATTATATAGTAAATTAAATAAATAAATGAGTTTGAGTTTTAAAATTACAAGATGATTTCTAGTTTGTTGCAAATAATTAGTCAACTTATACACTTTCAGTTTATATAATTTACAAAAAAGATTTTTAGAAATTTTATGTATTATTAAATATACTTATATCAATATTTAGTAGTAAATAGAAGATGAACTAAGTATGAAACTAGTAATTACCATCTACTTTTAACACTAAGATTTTTATTTTATTTTAATTAATGTCTTTTTATACTTAAGAAAATACCACTTTAATTTCAATAGTTTTTATAGACGTTAAACATAAATCACAAAGTATATTATTAGCCTTTTAAATTTTATTTATTCCTTTAATACATCTTCGCTTCTTTTTTTTTTTTTAGTAATGTGCTATCTATTATAAAGTAAAGCAATAATTTACAAGCTAGTTTAGTTGATTATGATAATTATGAAAGTAAACAATTGCCTACTAGTATAACTTCTATTTGTGAATGAGATAACACATCCCTATTAAATAGTTAGAACTACATCATTTTTTCAGTTTTTTAACTTTTATAGTAGAGCTATTATGAAATTTTATCAATGTACTGACATGGAGTAGAAGAATAAATTGCTTAATCAAAACTCATTTATAAAATTACATTATAAATATGAACCTAAGTACCTTTAGTAAATAAGGTTTGATTTACAAAAAAAAAAAAAGTTTTTAAATTAAATACATTTAGGTGTTAGAATTGATTTTTAAATTTAAAGAAAAATTAAAACTTATTAATAGGTCTTAAGAATGTAAATGCTGATCATGCTGTTAGTCATCTAGGGAAATGTCATGGAATCGTTAATATGATTAGAAGTTTGCCATATAGCAAGAAATGGGGACATATATCTTTACCTCAAGAAATATTATTAAAGTATAATGTATCTCAAGAAAAAATAATTCGACAGTCATGTGATAAAAATATTTGTGATTCTATTTTTGAAGTTGCATCTAGGGCTAATAGTCATTTAGTTAAGGTAAGTTGATTATAATTTTTCTAGGTAAATTTTATTTATTATTTAACTTATTTTAGGCTACAGCTATCCGAAATAATTTAGATACAAAGATAAAATCCATATTTTTATCAGCTGTACCACTCAATTCTTACTTAGAAAAACTTCAAAGATCAAATTTTAACGTTTTTGATGAGAAATTACAAAAGCGAGATAATCTATTACCTATAAAACTATTGTGGAATAAACTAATGAATTAAACAATATTTAATAATAAAATTTGTATCATAGTTGAATATAGTCATACATTTAAAAAAAAGAGGTAATTATTAAAATCATATTTTAAATTTCACAGATAATAATTTAAATTGAACCAAATATCTAAGTGTGTTCTTTAAATTTTACACTTATAAAAAAATAAATCAATTAGTAAAACTTTAGGGTAAATACTAGAAACCATTTAGCTAAAGGCTAAAAAGTGATTGCCCCAAGTGGTACAATCTTTTGGGATGATGTTATATTTTACATGAATTATTTTATATAAATAAAATTGGTTTTCATAATTTTTATTAATATTATTTCCACAATTTATGTAAATAATGGTATTATATTTCATAATTTGTGTTTAATCTTATCATAAATTTACAAAAAAAAGAATTAGTTAAAACAATTTTATAAGGGAATGGGAGCAAAAATTAGTAATTGATGACTAGCTACATCTGTAAGTAGATTAATTTATTTTTATATTTATTGACACAACTTACATCGCAAAAATGTGGTCAACACTAGTTTTGAGGGTAGAGACCCGTGGACCGTTTATTAATGAGCAACAGCAGGTTATTTTAACAAAATAATAAAACAAACTGAAAAGATGAACACAATAATAATAATCTTCGCATAATATCGCGGCACTTTCGCTGGCGTCGACAACGCAATGTCCGGTGTGATCCTCAGGCGACAAAAGGTTAGCAGCGTTGTTGGTGATGGTGCGCGGGGGCGGTGCGGTTCGTTGACATTCTCACTTTCACAACCGGAAGAAGACTCCTGTCTCGTTTGCGGCGGGTCGTCGTCAGCCGTTCGGCACTTGTTGAACTTTGCCCAGTGGCGTATGGCACGAAATGTTGGTCAGTCAAATACTCAAGATAGGGCGACGGCCGATAAAGGTGGCTCGAGTCGCGGGGCATCGTGTATAACGAAGTCATACACGCGGGGCCGTGTCATTATATTCAGAATCTACAAGAGATTACAAGAATTTAATAATGAAAACTTTTCAGCTTTCATTCTTTATCTATGATAAACCAAACAAATACAATTGAATTTAAATAATATTTTTTCTTTTAGTTTTTATGACAACTAGCAATCATAATAAAACTATATTCTTTTACTTTAGATTAAAACAAATTTATATATTTAACATAAGTACTTATAATATGTTAAAAATTTCACAGGAATCTGATAATATTCATTCATGGATAGATGTTGAAGATTTGGCAAAACAATTTTTGGATGCAAAATTTTTAAAAGTAAAATCCATGTTAGTGTTTGGCAGGCCTCAACTTGTGAGACCTTCTTTTGACGAATTTCGTTTTGTTAGAAGATACTATGACTCAGAAAAAAAAATAACACCCTTATACAGAGTTGAAGAAATATTTCCAAGCAAAGGTTTTACAATGTACTGAAAAATTAACTTTATTAATGTTAATATAAATAGTTAAAAAAATAATTATTTAGTACATTTAGTTATTACTCATAAATAAATAATAATAGTTATTAAATTATTAATTATGGAAAAACATATACTTTTGTATAATCTTAAAACATTTATTTTTTCTATTTTTTACTGTTTTTCAACTGATTTTCGAGGGATCTGGTTTGACTTCCGATTCAGTGATAAGATGTCCTAGATAAATTACTTCCTTACGTAAAAACTGACATTTGGATGGTTGCAGGGTGAGATTACTTTTATGCAACCGGATTAGGACTTCTCTGAGTTTATTTTCGTGATCTTTTAGATCTGTTGCGTAAATAATAATATCATCGAGATATACAAAAGCTTTAACCCATTCACGGCCAATAATATAAAAAGTTGAAAAAACCTAAATTTTTTGACTAATTTGGGATATTTATGATCAGTTAATGACAAATTTATTTTTCAAAAAAATTTTTTGTTGATCAATTCCTTGGAAAAAAATGTTGCGCATACGCAACGTTGACCGTTAACAGTGAATACAATCGTAAATAACTAGAATATTTTTCACATTTATACATTTTTTAATTCCTATTCAAATATTAAGTACACAAATAGTATTAACACATATGTATTAATTTGTTATTATTTATGAATGTTATAGTATTATAATATAAATATTATAGTAATAAGTATAATAAGTTGATTTATTTATTATGAAACATAGCAAAGCAGTGTGGATGAAGAGACACAATAAATTTTCTACAAGAATACGAGGTCTGTAAATTAAGTAATGAGACTGATCTTTTAAAATTTTTTTATTAAAATGAAATTACTATTCTATGATGTCACCTTCAAAATAACTGCCTTATGAAGCCACACAGCGCTGTAGACGTTTTTTCCACGCCTCATAGCAGTATTCGAACTCCGATACAGAAATACCATTCAGCTGGTCGATTACAGCTGTTTAAATATTTTCAACTATCTTAAAATGAGTTCCCTTATGGTGATTTTTCAACTTTGGGAAGAGAAAAAAATCACAAGGACTCAAGTCAGCCGAGTATGGAGCCTGAGACGCCACAGGAATGTTTTTACTAGCCAAAAACTCATTGATTGAAATCGCTGTGTGACAAGGAGCATTATCATGATGCAACACCCACTTGTTATTTATGTTTAATCATACACGAATGACCCTTTACCGAAGTTATTTAAGAACCTCTCGGTAAAAGTGTTGATTAACCGTTTGGCCTTGAGGTAGAAACTCTTTGTGGACGATTCCGTGGATATCGAAAAAACAAATCAGCATGCATTTGATCTTCGACTTTGCCATTTTTGCTTTTTTAGGCCTTAGAGAGGTTGAAGTATGCTACTCCATACTGCATCCCGGATTCTGTCGACATTTTCATCGGTTCTTGAAGATGAAGGCCTTCCACTTCGTGGTTCATCTTCAATTGACTCTCTTCCTTCTAAAAATGCCTTAAACCACCGAAAAACCTGTGCTTTTGATAAAACACTCTCTCCATAAGCCTGCTGAAGTTTAGCAAGTGTTTCCGTTGCACTGTATCCAAGTCTAAAGCAAAACCTGATAGCACACCGTTGCTCGAAATCGGAAGTCAATAGAAAAAACCGTTTCACAAAAAAAATCGTTATGCACAACCAAATGACTCGAGCAAGGTCAAACTTGTACTAAAGGCGGATCACATGTTCCTCTGTTGCCCTTCCAAGCATAGCGCCTCCAGTGTTGCTAGATCAAACGCAACGTTGCCAGTCACATTACTTAATTTATAGACCTCGTAAATTGTTTGATAAGAGCAATGGCGACATCTTCTAACATCATCTTTGATAATAATGTGATCCATTCCGTCTTTTCTAATGGCATCTGGGAGACTGTTTTTTGAAGGCCGACCTAAACTGACGTTGCTAGTTGTAGAATGTTGAGGCTCATCTTCATCATTGTCTTTGTGGCTTGTTTCAACTTTTAATAGACCTGGTACTAACTCTGATCAGAAGTCAGGCTGTGGAACCTTTTCTTTATTTACTAAGTTGTAAAACTTCCACGCATTGACTATCGTGCTATCCACTGCATTGCTAAATAATGACCACCACCATTTTGTGCTCCGTATTTTTATTCGATAGTTTGCAATGCTGTTATCATGGAGGTCTACGCCACCCATATTTTTATTATGATTATAAATCATACTTGGCTGTTGTACACTTATTGGTTTTTTCTGTTTCCTATCATAACGTTTAGCAGCATGTATGGGTTCTATGGTGTCTACGTTAGACATCATTGTAACAACAGCATTGTCGCACCAACGAACTGCACCTATTCCATTCTCACTGTCGAAAGTGAAATTAAAAGTGCCTTTGAGTTTTTTAGCCATTAGTTTCATTGATTTCAAATTACAATTTCCTGTTCAATTATCTCGAACTGTCTCGGTTGCAAAAAAATGTTTTTCTTTCAACGTCAAAAGTAATTTATAACTTGTAAAGAAGTTATCGAAGAATATTGTATGAAGTTGTGGTTGTTCTACTATTTCCAATAAACTTTAAACAACCTCTGAACCAAAAGGTAAACAATCCACTCTTTTTGTACTAGCACAACCATACGGTAAAAATTTGTACGAATAGCCATTTTCAGATGTCAAGCACCACAACTTGAAACCAAATCTAACAGGTTTTCCTTTGATGAACATTTTACAAGAATGCCGACCGAAATATGGCACTATTTCTTCATCAATTGAGAGATTATGAGAAAATATTCCGAACTGAGTAAACTTCTCATTTAATATATTGAAAAAAGGTTGTAACTTAGCAAATTTATCGGTCAAATCAAGGTTTTTATTGTCAGATAAATGTAAATTTTGTTATATATTTTTAAATTTGTTCCTCGACATTGTTTTCCTTACTAAAATTATTTCTTTGTCTTCATTTTTTGACCAATAGTTTTTGATTTTTGGTAAACTATGGTAACCAGTTAAGATCATAAAACCGATAAATTTTAATAAATCTGACTTTTCTAAAGAAAAGTTATACCTATTATAGTAAAAAGCATATTTATTTCAATTGTCTATTATGAGATTATCGAAAATTAATAAAAAAACATTGCAACAACACGTTCGTCTCACCATAATTTTCAACCGATTGGGAAACACATTTTTGTTTTTCGTTAATGGGTACATCAGTATAGTTGGGTGCATTTTTGATTTCCATTTTGGAGGGATTGTTGATGATTAAAACGCCGGTAATGATTAGCGGCGATGACGGCCGGATTAGCTAGTCTCCTCCGGACAGTGATAAAGTGACACAGTAGTAGTCTAACAATAACGATGTTGTTACATAAATTAAAAAAAAACTTTTTGATAGAGCGCGTACTCACAGCGTATGGGTGTGGCTGCTATATCCTAGAGTACTCGTTATTTACGGTTTGGATTATTCGATGAAAAATGTATACACTAGATGGCGTCAGAACCGGTTGTCGCACTTGTAAAATTTCTGACAGTTAACCAAAGACGGATGCGTGTGTATGGTGCTACCCAGTGGCGGCCTTGATTGACAAATACGATACGAAATTTTGTATATTAAAAAAAAAAAACACGATATACACAAAAAGTAAAAATAAAAATAGTAATTAAAAGTTACTAAAACGCACTGGATTAATAAAANATAGTAATTAAAAGTTACTAAAACGCACTGGATTAATAAAATTTTTGTATAACATACTTCGCGGACACGTGGGTATCGTGTCAACACTTCCTAAAGAAACACGGAATAAATATAGTTTAAAAAAATTAAAAAACACGTTTTTAAAGCACATTGAACTAAAAAGTTATAAATAATTTTTAAAATAAGCTTAAACAATAATGAACAAAAAATACTTGTATTATTGTGATAAAAGCGTGGGTGCTTTATGCCATATTTTTCGTATATTAAGCGCCCGACGCTTTTATCACAATAATACTAGTACTTTTGATTCATTATTGTTTTACGCTTATTTTAAAAATTATTTTGAACTTTTTAGTTCGATGTGCTTTAAAAGCGTGTTTTTTTAGTTTTTTTTAAACTATATTTATAATTTAGTAGTTACAATAGGTAATTTATTTGTTTTTGTTAATTTGTTATTTGCGTGCTCTAAATAATAGTAATAAAAATATGACTAAAAAAGGCAGGAATTGTTTTTAATTTTAAATAAAATAAATTTTACATTATAATTTATATTTATTTTAAAAATTTGTATAACTTATTAGCTTCGATGCTAAGGTATATATTTTACTATGATGTGTTTT